>NC_087353.1:6175821-6478851 GCF_030014295.1 Loxodonta africana
TATGCTTTCATAAGAGCATCTTTAAACATAAAGTTAGTAAAATCATGATATATCTTGATTTCACATAATGGATGAACTTTTTTATCTGGTTCTTCAGCTACTACTTACTGTTTCCCTCCTTTCATAATCCCAACAGAGCAGTGATGCCTCCTTTTGAAGAATGACTTTGTTCCCTAATATTCTCTTATCCTAAAGAAATATTGGCCAGCTCTGCCTATTGCCACATCAAACTTTGGAAGAATAATTATAGAAAACATTTTTCTTTTCAGTGAAGGAAAGGTATTTCTGAGATCGGGCGGGAGGTGGGAGGAGAACCTTTGCGTTTAGTTAGAAAGAGTAAAAGGTCACCTATAAACCACACTCTGGAAATATCATTAGATAATTGTTGATGAAAAAAATTCTAGTACACAAACATTTCCTTGACTTCCTAACATCAGAAGGACGCTTATTTGTTCTACCATAAGGCAATGGGACTGCCCTGGACTCGTCTTCTTGACCTTGCAGTGGTGGCTCAGAGACAACAAGGGCCGCTCCGATGATTTATGTGGATTAATGATGGCAAAGAGCTTGGAGGCGGTGACCTGAGGCAGAACTCGAGGTAATTAACCCAGTCCTTCACTGATTCTCATAAACTACCCAGTGACACATCAGTGGGGCTCCTCACAAATAAAACGCTGGGGTAGAACGTTTTCTTCTCATTTTGACCTGTGGTCACCAGTGATAGACAGGGCACTTACGGAGGACGACATTAGACTTCTCTGCATGATTTCTCAAAAGATGGCATTAGAATTATTATACCTCAAACGTACTTAAATTTATCCATCCACCATTAAACTAACATTTATTAAAAAGTAAATGAATACAAGGACGGTGGGTACTAGGAGATGAACAGACCAATCTTGTATTTGAGCAGTTTATAATTCAGTAGAGGAGAGCAAACTGGCAAACTATTAAGTATAATTTAAGCCAATATACAATAACTGCTAAAAGAGAATTATACAGAGAATTGTGTACTGTTACAAAGAAGGAAACAACTGCATGGGCAATGGGTCTGTTACCAAAGGAATAGTTTTGACTGACCTCGTGAAACTAACAGGATTTTTGACTGAACTGACAAAAATGACCAGATTCTTTGGATTTTGTGTAGATAGAGCCCCAAACTCAGCCACAGTTCTTAACCACTATGCCACCAGGGTTTCTCAGTCAAAAGACCATACAAAAAATTCCTCCTCTGGGACCTCAGATACAGATTTGAAATCCAAAATATTGTCTAATGTGATTTTTTTTAAGTGACCTACTAATGGATTGTTCAAACAATTTTGTGGTTCATGGCCAAATTTTCTTTTAAAGTATATGTTAGAGTAGAATAGGACAGAATAGAAAATATCAGCATATGTATCCCATGTAGTTAAAGTAAGTATTGTTTTGTGAGACTTTCTTTTCTGTTTTTAAATGCGTAGTTGTATACATGTATATGTATGTGTTTGTATGCTGAGTCCCCACGCAGAACGTATTTCTTACGGTGGGCTGCAGTCAAAAAAGTTCAAAAGCTGTTGGTCTAGTAAAATGGTTCTTATATTTTTGGGGGATCACAGAGCCCTTTGAGAATCTGATAAAATCTAAGAATCCTCTGCCAAGAAAAAAATGTACATACTTTGGCAGGCTGCTAATTAAGGTTTAAAAACCTAAGCACTAGAAGAAGAAAAAAGGGTCACTGACAGGTGATGTAGCAGAAGGCCACAAAGGAATTTCACCTAATTCAGTGCTAGCTCTGCCCATGATTTAAAAAACCAGCTTCCATGCTTCCTTTAGCAAGGGACTCATAGGTGGCCAACCTTTAAGAAAGAGCTCAAGGTGGCCCCAGGAGAATTCCTAAAATTCTAGCTCTGTATTTCCTCTAATATCCCACCTTTTCCTACCATAGTCAACTCCACATGGCAATAACAAAACACCCTCTCATCACTTACCAACATGTTTAGGTCTCAAAGATCAGGTGATTATGTGATATTGTTGTTATGTGAAAATGGAGGATGACCACACCAGATCACAAAATGGAGGATGACTACATCATTACACAATGGCCAATTACATCATTACATAACTGCCAAGTTACATCATTACATAACTGCCAAACCACTAAGAATCATGGCCCAGCCAAGTTGGCACATAACCTTAACCGTCAAAATCAGCATTATTCTTATCTCACACCTCAGCATTTGTTACTGTCAGATGTACGTCAATGTGCAAAATAGTCAGATAGTGGATTTTTACTACCGTAAATATGAACTGCTGGATAATGAGACAGTCAGTAAGTGAGAAGAAGGTGTAATAACAAACATTTATAGCGTCTGTAATATGTCCTAAGTAATAAACTGAGAGCTTCATATACATTATCTCATTTCACCCATACCAAAACGAAACACAGCCGTTGAGTCAATGTCCATTCATAGTGATCTCACAGGACAGGACAGAGCTGCCTCACAGGGTTTCCAAGGCTGTAAATCTTTGTAGAAGCAGACTGCTACATCTTTCTCCCATAAAGCTGCTGGTAGGTTTGAACCTCCAACCTGTTGCCTAGCAGCTGAGTGCTTTAGCCACTGTGTCACCAGGGCTCCTTTAACTCACGCGATTACCCTATAATGGATGTACTATGCTTATCCCCATTTTACAGATCAGGTATCTGAGGCTTAAACAAAAAAGACCCATTGCCATCAAGTCTACTCTGAGTCACAGTCACTCTGTAGGAAAGAACAGAACTGGCCTATAAAGGTTTTCAAGGAGCAGCTGGCGGATTCGAACAGCTGAACTTTTGGTTAGCTGCTAAGCTCTTAACCACTGTGCCACCAGGGCTCCATCTTCCATAGCTCCTGGAAAAAAAAAATCTCCTGAATAGAAAATGTTAAAGTAAATTTTAAAACATTTTCCTGCATTTGGGTGGTCAACCTTTCTACGAGTCTCCTGTGGATATGGTGGTAGTGCACCAGAATAAAACATCCCTCATTCTTGGACAGAGCTCTCTCTCTGGGCACAGCACAGCACAGCACAGCACAGCACAGAACTGAATGCCTAGTAAGTTTTTTTAGAGGAGCTAGGGAAGCGGCTGGGTGGCAGCGGGCAGCTGCCCACTGGCCACAGTCTTCCTACTCAGGAGCTGGAGCGAGGAGAACATCTGCCAGAGAGGAAGCACTGGACCCAGGAGGACCATTCTCTAAAACTTCTTGATGACAGGACTCTAATTATTCTTCACACCCCAGAGCCTGGCATGCAGTAAGTGCTCAGAAGTATTTTTTTCATAGAATGAATGCGGGCAACGGTGGCATTGGCCCCAAAACACAGTTCTTCTTGGGATCCTTTCCAGGATGGAGCCAAAACTAAGGTTACTGACCTAGTGTGAGCAGATGCCTAATGCTTCAAACTCCACATCACTGGAACAGACACAGTTGTTCTCAGAACTAACTGAGGTTCCCAGAGACACTTGGAACCAACCTGGATTTATCTGTTACTCTGACCCTGGGTCTCAGTGTCTTAGGCAAATTATTCCCAAAGGTGGCTCCATAGAGGGGTCAAGATGCAGGCCAACATCCTCACTTTTTAGAAATGTTAAGAAGCATATAGGTCATATATTTTTTCTTAGAATAGGGGATTTAGAAAACTAGCATTCCTCTAGTTGGAAAATTATTTTAACAAATTTTAGAAGAGGAATTTTTTTTTTTTTTTTTTTTTGGTAAAATCGAATCGTATGATGACATATAAATGAGGTGCTTCTCTGAAGGCAGTGGGGCTCAGAGCCCTGGCCTACTTCTCACCACAGCGTTACCCCTGCTGTTCAGCATGGAAGCCTCAGGCTCTGTGGAACACAGTTTGAGAAGCACTGTGGGTTTCCTGGAGCCCTGGTGCACAGTGGTTAAGACCTTGGCTGCTAACCAAAAGCTGGCAGTTCCAATCCACTAGCTGCTCCCTGGAAATCCTCTGGGGCAGTTCTACTCTGCCCTAGAAGATTCCTATGAGTCAAAATCAACTCATACCAAATTATCGGCAACTGTTTTTTTTTTTTTTTTTGGATGGGTTTCCTCTTCTCTGCCTCTTTTATTGGCAGTGGTGAGCTACATCAAACAAGCAGCTATGGTACCTTTAGTTATTAAAAAAAAAATAACTTAGTTATTAGAAGGGAGTTTTTATTTTGATGCTAGAGGGCTAAAATGTGTAGGCATTTTATAATGAGGACCCAAAGAAGCATTTTCTACTTAGTATAGATGCCTGCTAGTATTTTTGACGGTTTATTTCAAACACTACCATTCTTTGATATATTCAGCAAACATCGGAGAACACTGCCTTGTTCCAGGCTGTATGTGAGGAGGTGGAATCCAACGACAAATGAGATGCATCTCTGCACCAGAGGGAGGCTTACTTGTGAGCACTGGCCCTCGTGAACAAATGGAATAAAAAGGAGGAAGACGCCAAGTCCGGATGGAGCATCAGAGAAGGTGTCCCCAAAGAGGTGACAGTTGCCCTGGGTTTCTGAGGCAGAGACGAGTTGTGGGACAGCACTCTAGTCAGGAAGCACAGACATACCCATCCAGATATAGACATATGAAAGAGCACTAACTGCTTGGAGGATGGTGAATAATTCTGAGTGACTAGCAAATAAAGTATGTCTGGTATCAGTGGGAAATGCGGCTACAAAGCCAGGGTGGGGTCAGCTAAGATAGGAAACAACTCTGAGAATATGCCTTACAGCGGTGCTAACTTCATCACAAATGAAAGGAGAAAGACCAGCTACATATTATAAGGCCTCCTCGGTTCCTGCCTTTGCCCCCAGCAGGGAGCAAGGGAGACCTTCACAGAAAATGTCACCCCACAGCTGACAGATCTATATCGTGTGCCTTGCTTCTAGATTCCTCTTCTCTGTCAGTGTGACTATATTTCATGACTCTTTCAGTTTGAAAAGGTGGGTCCATTAGTCATTCTTTTTCATCACTCTTCAGAGTATTTGATTAGCCCAAATTTTCCCCAGATCATTTTAAGCTGTAAAATGTTTGCCCTTTTAGAAAACTTATAAAAAGAAAGTTTAAAAATCAATTCCCTAATTATCTTTATTTTAAACTATTTTTTCAAGTCTCTATTTAAATAAAACAAAATTGGCTTTTACTTCCCCCAATGTCACCAGCTTAGCCCTGGTGGCACAGTAGTTAAGAGCTATGGTGAGCTACGGCTGCTAACCAAAAGGTCAGCAGTTCAGATCCACTATCTTCTCCTTGGAAACCGTACAGGGCAGTTCTACTCTGTCCTGTAGGGTCCCTATGAATCAGAATTGACTCAATGGTAATGAGTTTGGTTTTTGTGTTTGATACATTCAAACTATCACTGCACACTTAATTCCAACAGGCAGATTTCCAACCCAAAAGAGGAAAAAAGGAAGCCAAAAGTGTTTCCTTACTAGTCACACGTAGGATATGCTAGCTGATTTTTTTTTTTTTCCTCCACTACTTTAGTTTTGTTTGAATTGTGTGGCACCAGGATGACATTTAAAACTCTTCAAGTCAAAATGATAAAACCTCCTTTTCTGGGAAACAAAGGCCATTCTGTGAATTAGTAAAGATTCTAATTTTTTTTTTTTTTTACTGTCTGGTTTGATTCCCCTATTTTTATATGCCTAAAAAATGCACTGTACTTTAAACCTAAAACTCTAAAATGTCTGAAGTTAACTTATTACTGGAAATGCTACTTAAACCAGAAAGCATAAGCATTCTAAAAGTTTTTTTTTAAATGATTCAATTTCCTTCTCTGAAATTCTTATTTAAGAGGGATAAGATTTTGATACTGCAATCAGCATTTTGCTGCTATTTGATATTTCTTTAAATGTGCTTTTCTGCTCCTGCTAAAGGCCAAGAAAGCATGGCTTATAATGGTGAGCTCCGGTTTCAGGTTCAAAAGTTTAAGTCATGGCTTGACCATATTAAGAGGAAGAAGAAATGGTGGAAAGAGCTTTCTGGAAACCATCCATTTAGCACTTCCTGGCACCAATCATTCCTTTAACTCTCTACCCCTCAGTCTTCTGGACAGTTTCTTACATGTAATGGGAGTTCAATTGTTGCTCTAAGAAGTATGACCGAAGAGATACTCAATTTCATCTATGTTGATTGACTGTTTTTCTATATGACACTTTGGGTGTTGTCTTTTTCCTCTCGGTTTTGGCTCATTTTCCAATTATTGTGCATTTTCTGGTTGCAGTCTGAAATTTTTTTTTTCCTATATTCCCTCACAATGACTATTAAAAGTACCCATGTGATCCAGGAGTCACAGCAGTTCAACCTAGAATGCCTAGGTAACAAAATCACAAAAACTGAAATTCTCAAATTTTACAATCAGACACGTGATTCATAAGTAAACGTCATGGGTGAGACTGCTTGGCCCTATTGCTTGGATGGTAACAAGCACAGTGGTCTCCAAAAGGAATCCCCGGCGGATCAGAGATGAGTCATTGGAATATTGAAGAAAAATGTTCAAACTTTTCTTTATATATTCTCTTTTCATCTCATCAGCTACTTATGTGTAGTTTATAAAATACGGAACATAATGTTGTTGCCGTCAGCTGCCTGCTCCTGCACCATCCCCGTGATTGGTTGTGGTGGGACCATCATGATCCACAGAGCTTTCACTGACTGATTTTTAGAAGTAGATTTCCAGGACTTTCTTCCTAGTCTGTCTTGATCTAGAGTTCTCCTGCAACCCGTTCAGCATCATAGCAACATGCAGGCCTCCAATGACAGATGTGTCATTGGAGGCATGACAATGCATGGAGTGCACTGGTTGGGAATCGAACCCAGGTCTCCAGCATGATGTTGAGTTGTTAGCTGCTGTGGAGCCAGCCCCGACTCATGGCAACCATTTGAACAACAGGATCCGACCATCCAGCACGGAGGCTGAGAATTCTACCACTGAACCAATAACGCCTCATTACATAACATAGTTCAGTACTATGTGTTTATCATTAATAAATCGACGAGCAGAGGCCCCTCATCCGGTCATTGCCCCGTTTGATTTTTATTGTTGCTTAAAATTTCTTGAGTAATGGAATGAGGGGCAATTTTTAAGTTATCTGCTGGCAAGTAGTGCTTTCTTCTTGAATAAATCCTTTGAAAGTAAAATTGATCCTATAAATCATACACTGCTATTGCACATGTCAGTCCGTGTGTGGGGGTCTGGCATGTTTTACAGAGATAATGCTTCTTCAGAAAGTGGCAGCAGCTTCTAAAAATTGGATGAGTTTCCTTCGCCCTGGGGATGCTCACTCTTTCTGCCACTGGCACTTGTTGCCAAGCAACCCACACTGTTTAGTCTTGAGTCTTGAAAGCTCATTACAACAGACTGACTGATCAGAAAAAGAATAAAATTAATGTATATCTGTCTGATACAACAACAAAATCAAGTGAAAAACAGTATGTTCTTTTCAACATGAAGGCAACCAGTCTTCCTCCTTCCTCCTGCTTCAACTGCATCAGTTATTTTACCAAGTTCACAGAGTTGCTCACTTGTTTTGATATATGTAGATGGAAAACCTAGACCAGGTGTCTTAGTTATCTAGTGCTGCTATAACAGAAATACCTCAAGTAGATGGTTTTAACAAACAGAAATTTATTCTCTTACAGTCTAGGAGGCTAGAAGTCCGAATTGAGGGTGATAGCTCCAGGGGAAGGCTTTCTTTCTCTGTTGGTTCTGGGGGAAGGTCCTTGTCATCAATCTTCCCCGGTCTAGGAGCTTCTCGGCACAGGGACCCCGGGAACAAAGGACGCATTTGGCTCCCGGTGCTTCTTTCTTGGTGGTATGAGGTCCTTCTCCTCCCTGCTCAATTCTCTTTTATATCTCAAAAGAGATTGACTCAAGATATAACCTTACTCTGTAGATTGAGTCCTGCCTCATTAACATAAGTACATCTAATCCTGCCTCATTAACATCATAAAACCCCGCTGTTGTCGAGTTGATTCCAACTCATCACGACCCTATAAGACAGAGTAGAACTGCCCCATAGAGTTTCCAAGGAGTGCCTAGTGGATTTGAACTGCCAACCTCTTGTTTAGCGGATGTAGCTCTTAACCACTATACCACCAGGGTTTCCCATTAACATCATAGAGGTCAGATTTACAACACATAGGATAATTACATCAGATCACAAAATGGAGGACAACCACACAATACTGGGAATCATGGCCTAGCCAAGTTGACACACATTTTTAGGGGACAAAATTTAATCTATAACACCAGGTTTTCCAAATTCAATTATTTCCAATTTTTCTTCTGTTGTTTATGTTTTGTAGAGTGTGTTTTTTACATTCCTATCAACTCAAAGACTTTGTGTGGAAAATATACTGAATAAAAAAATACACTGGTGTTACAGAAGAATAGGACCAGTTTTTATGTTACAATGTTGTAGTCCTTACCCAGAAACTATGGTGCCCTGGTGGTAGAGTGGTGAAGATCTATGGCTGCTAACCAAAAGGTCAGCAGTTCAAATCTACTTGCTGCTCCTTGAAAACCCTGTGGGGCAGTTCTACTCTGTTCTATTGGGTCAGAATCAACTCTATGGCAACTTTTTTTTTTTTTTTAACCCAGAAACTGTATTCTCGATTAAAAAAATAAATCCTTACAGTTGGTTCCGCTTCAAATTCTCCAAAGAGACTGAACCACAACATAAACTATGAGATCTCATCTCTGCAAAGTGAGAGAAAATGTTGTCCTAATCCAATGTTTAGAAAAATGTGTACAGAAACACAGAAAAAGTAAAATATAACATTCCTACAAATTAAAAACATATCACGAAAAACATAAACACAGTGACTTTCAAATCCTGGTGGTTGTGATGTGATTCATCAATATTTTCAAGAGAGGCAGCCATTTTGCAGTGGAAAGAGAAATATATTTACATCCCAGTTTGGAGTCTTGGTTGTTCATCAATCTCAAAGAAATCTCTGCTTCTAGCATAATGTACCTGAAAGGCTCTTTAGAGCTCTCAAGTTGAGGAAACTTAATTAACATTTCTGGACCTTATTTTTCTCATCAGTAAAATGATACTATCGTAATCATCAATGGGTCGTTGTGAGAATTATATGAAACAAGATTAAAAATGTCCTTGCAAGTGTCTGATACGTCACATTTATTCCATAAAGATTTGTTTAAAAAATCAGAGGTAATAGTTTGGTTACTTCACAGCTAATCAAAACAATTAGTTATAAGACACAAGTTCAATTACAAACCATTTAGATATAAGAAAAATAGTTATGGTCTATTTGGGTAAGTGATCTCAAATATAACATAATTTTAAATTGGCTGATACAGTTCTTAAGCCTATGTCACATCATGTTTCAACGGAAAAGTGACTGAGAACAGAAACCCAGAACTTAAGGAACTATTTACATAATGTCTTAGGGTGGGTTCTCTAGAGAAGCAACACCAGGAAAGTGTATAAATATATATATAGAGAGAGATTTTTATCAAGGAAATGGCTCACGCTACTTTAGAGACTGGAACATCCCAAGTCCGTGGATCAAGATAGAGGCTTCTCTCAATTCACATAGCCGCAGGCCCTGGTGAACCCAAGATTGGCAGGTCAGCGAGCAGGGCTCTTGCTCACTGGCTGTGAAGATCTACAAATCCCAAGACTGGCAGGCAAGGCCACAAGGCTTCTCCTGATTCATGTAGCTGCAGGGGCTGGTGAACCCAAGATTGGCAGGTCGGAGGGCAGGGTTCCCGCTCACAGGCTGTGGAGATCGACGAATCCCAAAATCGGCAGATAAGCTGATATCTTAAGTCCCAAGAACCGGAGGTCAGACTAACAGGAGGCAGCCGCAGGATTCAGAGCGAGCAGAAAGCCAAAATGTCTGCTTATATTTGGATGCAGGCCATGCCCTCAAGGAAACTCCCCTTCAGCTGATTGGCTACTCACAGCAGATTCCATTATAGGAGTGATCACATGTAAACACTGAGAATCATGGCCCAGCCAAGTTGACACACAATCTTAACCATTACAGATACTGTGTTAAAATTGTTGTTACTAGCACTGCACATATTTTTGCCATTCTTCAGTTGCTGTCAGAGTCATTTCTATCAATACCTGGAAATGAGAGTATTTACTAACTTCATCCCATTAAATATAAACAGGTCTCAAGATACAGAACCTTTCTCAGCCCTGTCTACTCCGCATTACCAGTAGAATTTAAAATGCAAAGAGAGGTCTTGAATGAAGTCGACAGATTTTATCAGTGTGATAGGTCTGCTCGTATTTTATATGTAAACCAAAACCAAACCAAACCCAGTGCCGTCGAGTTGATTCCAACTCATAGCGACCCTATAGGACAGAGTAGAACTACCCCACAGAGTTTCCAAGGAGTGTCTGGTAGATTTAAACTGACGAACCTTTGGTTAGCAGCTGTAGCACTTAACCAGTATGCCACCAGGGTTTCCATTTTATATGTACATGCAATTAATCAATTCCACAAATAACACATGCTTGGTATTGCATTTAATTTGAGGAGGAAGTGAGACCAAGCCCATTTAAAGTTTTCTTGTCAGTGACAAACAAGCCTACCCAGAATAGAACATCTTTAGAGTATTCCTCAGTTGCAATATTAATTGTGGATAATGATATCATGACTGCAAAAGAGGAACAAGATATACTTGACAAGCTACTGTCTCTCAGCACAGCACTTAAAATATCAAAATGCTTAGAAGGATAGAATTACCCCTCATGTATTTGTACCTAAACTATTTGGCTGTTTCTCCAGTCCAGAATACACTTCGGTCTGGGAAGTACGCTGAAAAGATCTCTGGGATATCAAAGAGTCTATATGAAAACCAGTTGCTGTCAAGTCAATTTCAACTCATGGCAATCCCGTGTGTGTCAGAGTAGAACTGTGTTCCACAAGGTTTGCAGTGGCTGATTCTTCTGGAAGTAGGCTGTCAGGCCTTTCTTCCAAGATGTCTCTTGGTGAACTCAAACCTCCAACCTTTTGGTTAGCAGTCAAGAATTTGCACCAGCCAGGGACTCTAGAGGCTATATATATATACACGTATATGTATATATAAACCCAAACCCTTTGCTGACGACTCAATTCCAACTCAGAACAACTCCACAGGAAAGAGTAGAACCACCCCATAGTGTTTCCAATGAGTAGCTGGTAGATTTGAAGTGCCCACCTTTTGGTTAGCAGCTGAGCTCTTAACCACTGCACCAACCAGGGCTCCAGAACTTCATAACTGAACAAGTTCCCTGGCCCTTTTCTTTGTCCCCTGGATTCCCTGCCCAGCTCCCCTTCTCCTATTCCTCTTTGCAACTCCGAAGGTTGGATATAACTTTCCATGTCCTGTTTGTAAACCTACTCAAACACAGCCATCACTTAAAGCTAAGTAAATACTGTCTTCCCATGGAAATACATCTGTGATCTTGAGCATCTGCATACAATACAGTCATTCAGGTATATTCTTTTGTAGAGCCAGATATTGCTTTGAAACTGGTAAAAATTCATGAATATTTATACACAATTTTGCAGAAATTTTAGGTTCATAAACTTCCTGAAGCCCAACCATTATTCACAGATGCCAGATAACAATGCCTTGCTCAAAGATATTGTGTTGAATCTTAGGAAACTGTCATTTTTTAAGGTCAAAAACAGTGAAATACCAGAAATTTCAACTGGTTCAACATAATAAAAGAAAAGGCACAATATATATTAGAATAAATTTCACCTGGAATCATAAAATACAGTAAACATTTTTATTCTCACTTGGGAAAATGCTCAGTTATTGGGAAACTATACTAACCCAAATGACTCGGTCATTGAAAATTCAATAATTTTAGTATATTTTCAAACACACCGTTACAGACTATTGAGAAGACAGTGTGTAAAGACTTCCTTAAAACCAGAGAAGGGGATGCAATTTACAGGCGTGGTCACTTTTTATAACTTCCCTAATAGTTGAAAGTAATTTTTACAAGTTATAAAAACGTACATGTCATCTAAAATTGTGGTTGTTGTTGTTAGGTGCCGTCGAGTTGGTTCTGACTCACAGCGACCCTACGCACAACAGAATAAAACACTGCCCGGTCCTGTGCCATCCTTACAAATTGTTGTTATGCTTGAGCTCATCGTTGCAGCCACTGTGTCAATCCACCTCGCTGAAGGTCTTCCTCTTTTCCACTAACCCTCTACTCTGCCAAGCAGCTCTTCCCCAGTCATCTTCTGAGTGCCTTCCAACCTGGGGGGCTCATCTTCCAGTACTATATCAGACAATGTTCCGCTGCTATTCATAAGGTTTTCACTGGCTAATCTAGCATATTTAATCTGCTTGGACATACCAAGAAACCCGAACCCATTGCTGGTGAGTCAATTCTAACTCATAACAACCCTATAGGACACAGTTGAACTGTTCCATAGGGTTTCCAAGGAGTGGCTGATGGACTTGAACCACCAACCTTTTGATTAGCAGCTAAGCTCTTAACCACTGCACCACCAGGGCTCTACTTGGATATAAAAAAAATATATAGGATGCCTTAAAAAAAAATCTTGTAGTGCGAATAAAATAGGAGTCTTATCAAACCATCAGAGACTCCGACAGAACAAAGATGATAACAGTTTAAATAAAGCTCCATGATCTGTAGCAACTCAGAGTAACAAGAACCACCAAACTCAAAAAGGCTTGTTGCAGGCCTGAGCATAAGGACTTGTTAATACAATGCAATATGTCACCTGGACTTCCCTGACCCTAACTGCAGACCACCAGACTCGTCAGCATTACACAGATTTTCTTTTCAAAACCGATTTCGTTAATGCACAGACTGCCAAAGTTCAATCACAAAGGCATTCAATATTTGGCAATTACTAAGCACAGAAGCCTTCTAGACAATTCATCAACAATCTATCTGATTTTCGTTTTTTAATAAATGCAGTTTGTGCTTCTTTGGCAGCACTTTTTTTTTTTTTTTTTAATTAAAAAGCTTAGTTTGACCCAAAAAGGTAACGCTTCTGGTAATAATTTTTAAAAACCTGTTTTTGAGATTAAACTGGCCATTTCTGGAATTACACTGCAACCATCCCAAGAGTCCTCTATTTGCAAGAAACAAAATATATACCAAAGTCAGTTTTGAGCAGTTATGTGATTGTCTTGAAAACACTCTGGTGCAACACCAACATTACGTTATTCCTTTACTAAGACTGACAGACTTTCCGTCATATTTGAAAGGGCAAAGCGAACATTAGCACTTTGGCAGCTAGAGAGGCATGCATATGGAAATGCTTCAGTAAAACCTGCAACACTATGATTAAAAGACACCTTCTTCAGGGTAAATAGAGCGCACTGCACATGGTGTTTCTACCAGGAGCTAGAAAGCTTCCTGTTTGCAATACTGCAGAATATACAGCTTTCTTCTGAAATAAGTTGTTTAAAAAGCCACCAAGAATATCGCTTATGAATTAATTGCAAATGGTAGTAGGAACTTTCTACTTCCATTGAAAGACAACACTACAAGTCAGGCAACCAATAGATTCCCCTGAATAAAATAATAAGCAACTCTTTGATTACTATTTGACACAGCGAATTGGTGCTTTTTTAAAGTGAGGTGACCTGTAACAGATACAAACCTGAACTGCCAGCCTCTGATTGAAACTCTCAGTCATACATACATATTGATCCCAGGCTGTGCTGAGGCTATGACAGGAACAAAAAACCAAACCCATTGCTGTTGAGTCAATTCCGACTCACAACAACCTGATAGAACAGAGTAGAGCTGCCCTATAGGGTTTCCAGGGAGTAGCTGGTGGATTCAAACCGTTTGGTTAGCAGCTACAACTCTTAACCGCTGCACCACTAGGGCTCCATAAAGTGAACAAGATAGACCTACAGTCTGCCATCATGGCGTTTCTGGTCTAGTTGGGAACACTTACACTGAATAAGAAATGAAAAGTAAGATGAATTTTACTAACAAGAGAATATGGTGTATTTTGAACACTTTAGCCTGGGCCAGAGGGTCAGGAATTGCTTCCCTATGGAAGTGACATTCGATCCAAGAAGAAATGGGTACCAATGTTTCTAGGATGTGGGGATCTCACTGGACAGAGCTTATGGGATGACCCTGAGGAAGAAAGGGCAGGGTATAATCTAAGAACAAACAAGTTCACGCTGACTCAATAAAGCCAACGAGCGGGAAAAACGTCTGCTGTAGAGAAGGACTTAAGCCGTACTATTCACATAATTAATTCCTTTTCTCACCCCTAAATCGGGCCTACGATAGGACTGGGAAACAAAGGCATTTCTGGTTCATTCCACCTCCATACATCTTTTTTCATCTCTGTTCCCTAAATCTAGAGTCCCAGCAGGCAAGGACTGGTTTGGGCACTTCAGTGGGTCATCAGGATACATTTGATGGTTGGTCTGCAGTATCTCTGTCATATCCTGGGTTTTACTCATTCAGGCTGCAGAAAACCAGCCCTCAAAATCCTGGGCCCTGTTGCTAGGCAGCTAGCTGTAAGAGCAGCTACTCACCCACCGCCACTCTGCCTCCACAGCAGTAAAATCAGACCCACCAGGATGGAAAATGGCCCATCTGCTTCTAACAGGGCTAGCTGCCAGGGAGGGATGTGAACAGCAAGGATAGTCAGTGTGAACAAAGATGAACCCCCAGGACCTCACTGCTTAAAAAACAGCCACAGAACTTCTCAGGTCAGTACCCATCCTTGACTGGAAAATCAAAGTGCAAGGTCTTTACGGGTGTTGATATGTGTGTACATTACACACATCCAAACTGCGTCTCAATTCTCTGATGGCTGCTTTTAGAATTTTCTGGGAATTATACCTCTTCCCACACCCACAAGATTCAGCTCTTCCCACACCCACAAGATTCAGCTTAAAAGTATTCATTCATGGCTTGGCTTTGCAGAATGGGCAAATGTGTGATAAATTACAGGTTCTTCAGTGTGGAAAAGGAGCCCTGCTGGTGCAGTGGTTAAAGCGCTAGGCTGCTAACTGAAAGGTTGGTGTTTCCTCCAGCTGTCCTGTAGGAGAAAGACGTGGCAGTTTGCTTCCGTAAAGGTTGACAGCCTTGGAAACCCTATGAGGTAGTTCTACTCTGTCCTATAGGGTCACTATGAGTTGGAATTGACTCAACAGCATTGGGTGGGTCACTATGGAAGCCTGAAGGCACCGAAGTTGTTTGGTGGTGAACATGCTGCTGTCCTTGCCATGTTGTGGCTTTGGTGTAATCAGGCAAACCTATGGCTTTCTGGTGTTCATGAATGTCCAGGGCTGGGAAAGGTCTTTGAAATCATTTGGCCCAATCTCTCCATTTTACAGATGGGAAAGCTGAGGCCTGGGGTCACACAGCTGGCATTCAGTGGTAGAAGAGAGCAACAAACTCAGGCTTTTTGCCTCTGTGCTCATCTATGGCTCTTTTCCTGTTATTCTACCCTGCCTGTTCCATCACTAACAAACCCACTGCTGTCGAGTTGGTTCTGACTCACAGTGACCCTATGGGACAGAGTAAAACTGCCCCATAGGGCTTCCAAGGCACGGCTGGGGGATTCGAACAGCTGACCTTTTGGTTAGCAGCTGAGCTCTTAACCTCTGTGCCATCAAGGCTCTGTCTGTAATTAGGGGGGTTATTTATAACTCTGGAGTGTAGAAAAGAGGTAACTCATCAACTCTCCAACAGAACACACTTAACAGAGAAACAGTGAAGTAAAAGTAGTACATTCCGTATTTGGAAATGTTTCGTTGATTTGCTTTGCATCGTTTGGAATGTAACTCAGCAATGTACAGTCATTTTATTTGAAAAAAAAAAAATTCTCAGTTTTCCTTGAAATAAATATTTATCTCAGTATATCTCTATCCGCCAACTACAAAGTACTGCGTTCGGGCTGCCTGTCTTCCACAGGGTGGTGTTTTTTGTTCGCTTTACAACTAGCAGTGATATAATAGCAAGACCTTCCCTCCTGTTTGTGAATTAACCAGCAACTGTCTTCAGTCATCAATTACAGGAAGTCGTGTTTTGAAGGCAAGGAAAATCCCTTCCTTCAAATGTACGTAAGAGTGGGTTTCATTATTGTTCTAAACACAAAAATAAAATTTTACATGGAAAATAAAGACCCACTAAAGTCAGACTTGCCATAGATCATGCTCTTCAGTAGGCAAGAAACCAAGCTACTGGGGTCTCCAGTTCTCCAAACCCGGGGAGCCTGAGGGCCGCAACAAGACATCCCAATGTGAGAACTTTTGTTGACGAAATTTTCACGCCTATACACACGTTACCCCTTGGCTTGTGAAAAAGCCTATCATCTACCAGCACAATAAGTGGTAGTTCTATCTGTTTTCAGGAAGTTTCCATGGCTTTATCATTTCTCAGATTCAACTTCCGAATTTGCCACTCAACAGTGGCAGCTTTGAGTTCTGTTTTTCTGATGCATTTTATCGCCTGGTGTGATGGCGCTCTCGTCCACATCTCAGCATTACCATACATTGCATCTGGCTTTTTGTCTATCCACATGCCCAAATTCCAAGATACACAAAAACCCCAAAGACAAAAATAACTTCACACATCTGAATATTCAGTTTCTATGGAGACTGAAATAAAAGTGAGCTGTCTAATGAGATTTTTTTTTTTCTTCTTAAATTCCAGCCTGATGCTTTACAGTTTGGAGTACACTGAAATGCCTGGGAGGCTGTTATTATCCCAAACCCGTCTTGTTAATATGCAACGGCACATTCTAATGAGAATTGTTGATGACAGCTAATTTTCATTGCTGTGCCCCCCCACTGACCTTTACAAATGGTTCGATTACACAGTCAGGTAGTGGTTTTAAAACTTTTGGAGCTCTGCAGGAGCTTTCTCTGCTACTTCTCAGGCCTAGACACAGCAGTGGTGACAACAGGCACAGATTAAATTATGTTTGCTTCTTTCCGAGGCCCCTGGAGACGTTTTGTAAGATGTCACCAAATTCAGTTTGCAAATGACTGTACTCAAGAATAATCCACTTAATTTCTGTGTCTTTCTTTCAGAATGTGTAATGATTTCCAAAGCAATCACACGTACACACTGGCAAACACTCAATTGTTTCACTCATGTTTACAGGAATTAAATTGACCCTGCCAATAACCTAGTTAGGAAGGTAAATTTTATTAGTCTATGTTGCTCTCTGGGATATTTGTGGGAAATGCAAGAAAGATTATTTTTCATACTCAAAGATAAGTATAATGGAGGAAAAAGATTTTCTTACACATGGCTAAAATATATAAACATATAGTATATATTATACATACATATTATTATTATATAGTCATTCATATAATTTCTCCATGACTTGGGTTGTCTCTCTCTTCTCTCCAGTCTTACTTATTTATCTAGAGCTCTTTCCTTCTACACAGTGTTCTAAGCTCCAGCCCTACTTAACTAATGACTACCTTCAGTTTCCTGAGCTTATCAGGCCGTGTCACAGTCCCTGCCCAGGCTGTTCTCACTTCAAACACCTGAGAGCAGCTATCCATCCTTCTTGACTCAGCTCAAGTGTTATCTTTCATGTGAGGACTTTTTCCTTTCTCTCACTGGTGTCCTTCTGCGCCTGGCACATACTGCTAACACCTTACAGACTTATGGCAATGACTTTGTCTTCTTTTTATAAATTAGGCATTTCCTGTGCCTCATTCGCCCCTTTGTAACCAGTGCGTAAGCACAATGCCTAACAGATATTGAATCCCTAGAATCTGCTGTCTATATGGATTCATGCATCCATTGATAAATATAGTCCACCATCCCTATTTTACCTAAAACTGGTTCTCAAACTTCAGTGTGCATAAGAGTCATGCAGAGAGCTTGTGAAAACATTTTCCTGGTCCCTATGGCCAGAGAATATGATTCAGTAGGTTGGAATAGGGCCGTGAATTTGCATTTCTAAGAAGCTCCACAGAGTTGCAGGTCCAAGGAGCTAACTCTGAGAACCAATGACCTACGACACCCCCTGGACCAGCTGTCATCATGGCATACAGATCTCTCCCCAGGCTCAGGATCTGCCAAACGCCTTTGCTCAGAACGTTACCCATTTCCTGCATGCTAGACTGGTCTGCCTTCCTTTAGAATTTGCCATCATTCTCTTCTGTTTCCTGCCTCTGCCCCTTTGATGATTCGGGACAGGAAACCTGGCTTCCATCCCTTCTAACGAGTGTCTGCATTATGCCTTCATATGTGTTTCTAGAACTGGCCCTGAGAATGATACCTTATTTCATGTCTGCTAAAGCCTAAAGCCTAAAGGGCAAACAACTTGCTATCATCTACTTTTCCCATTTGAGGTTAATGAATCGATCACACAGTAGCCTAAATTCCATGCCAACTTTTTGTCCTATTTCTGATGAACTTTGTCTTATGGGTCCCACTTTCTGCAGAGGGCATGTGGCCCTATGTCTTCTTACTATACCCCCATAGCAACCGGGATCCACTAAAGGATAAGATAGGGTTTCCTGACAAGACAGCTTCAAAATATGGTCCTGGTGAACTTGTATTTGCGAAAATTATGTCCAGCAGCAAATTCAATGAATGGCATAGTTGTAGTGGTATTAAATGTACCACTGCATGGATACAGAATGCTGACAGGAAGCAGGGTAGGAGAGAAAGGGCTAGAAGTTCAGTCATCATTGGCTTCAAGGTTCTTCACTTATTGGGTGTCTGTCCTGAACAAATCCCTTTGTCCAGATAAGCATCAAGTTTCCTTCTTTGTAAAATGACCGTGAGAATACCTGATGCAAAGACTTATTGTGAGACTTAAAGAGCTAAGTCTTGTAAGAGCTCTGTAGAGAACTATCCAAAATTTATTATAAACTCAGTAATGACCATTGCCAAGCCAAGGCTGCTACTACCCACACAGAGAAAAACAAAAACAAATAAACTGCTTCATAAATTAGCTGGGGTAAACCATTTCCCCACTGAAGTGCCCCACAGCTGCCACTGCCCCTCTCTTGGTGAGGCCAACCACATGTCCCTTACGCTGTGGAGCCTAGAAAGCCACCCAGATGTAACACCTAGAGGAGATTGTCTTTCTTACTTCTGCAGTCCTTTGTGTTACTGTGTCTCACTTCCTTTTTCTTTGGCTTCCTTACCTCTTTTGGCAATTTTCTTTGCCTATTTTTCACTTTACAGAAGCCTATATATTCAATTGTTAATGTTTGTCTTTTTCATTAGTTTGAAATATATCGGAAAGAGAAAATGGTTGACTTTGTAAAGGCATATACTGAATTTCCTCCTAAACTCACACCCACTACAAAGCTAGTTGAATCCTTTTCCCTCTAAGAAAACCTGTGGCGGGGGCGGTGGGAGAAGCACACAAGTAACTGCAATATGAAGCCCTGGTGGCGCAGTGGTTAAGAGCTCGGCTGCTAACCAAAAGGTCTGCAGTTTGAATCCACTAGGTGCTCCTTGGAAACCCTATGGGGCAGTTCTACCCTGTCCTGCAGGGTCGCTATGAGTTGGAATTGACTCCATTGCAACAGGTTGGTTTTGTTTTTAGTAAAAGTCCCTGGGTAGTGTAAACGGTTAACGTGCCTGGCTGCTAACTGAAAGGTTGGAGGTTCCAGTCCACCCAGAGGCACCTTGGAGATCTACTTCTGAAAAATCAGTCCCTGAAAATCCTGTCGAGCACAGTTCTACTCTGACACACATGGGATCACCACGAGTCAGAACTGACTCTACGATAACTGTTTTCTTTTTGTTTTAACCACAGCTTGGAAGGTACTCTGTTGCAAAAGTGAGCTGAGCATATGAGCACAGGAGGAAGCAGTCGAATCTCCTAGGGGCTAGATAGCATCCAGGAGCGAGAGGAGAAGGTGGAGGGTGGCTTGGAAGAATGAGCTGTCCTGTGCCTGGCAGGAACTATGGGTGTGGAAAAAGATTATCTTACGAAGAGGAAACACCATGGATAAAGTCGTACTTGAAAGAAGCATGAAAATACCAGTGTTCAGAAACGGCAACATGGCTGAAAGTTTAGACACATGAAAGAAAGTTGCCTGAGAGGAAGGTTCGGAGAGTTAGGTTTTTAGCCAAACTGTGGAGGGTCTTTATATGATAGGACATGAGGCGCTATCAAAAGGTTTTTAAGTAATAAGAGCTAAAACTGACTGAGTACTACAATATTCCAGGTACTTCCCTGACCTCTCTACAACTCATTTAATCATTTATCTTCACAAAGCCTCTATGAGGTAGGGAGTGTTAGCCACATTTGACAAATAAGAAACTGAGATCAGAAATCACACGACTAATGAATAATGGACTTGAGAGGTGAACCCAGTATCCAGACTGCACGCTGCAGACGTGTAACCATTTTGCTCCTCTGCCAATGTAAAGCAGAACCTTCATTTTCCAAGTTTCCCAGGCAATTTGAATGTACAATAAATGTTGAGAGGCATTGAGCCAGAGCCAGATGCAAAAACCCAATTATAAAGCAAATCGTAACCAGCCATGAATCTGTGGGCACACGAGTGCCTCCCATTCTCTCAAGACACATCAGATGCAGGGTCTATAGCAGCTTCTGGCTGACTCATAATAGAGAAAATGTGAATAAAGCCACCTACTTAGGCTTCCTGTGAGCCCAGAAGACATGCTTGATGCTTGCCTACCTTCTTTCCTTTAGCCTTAATAGCAGCCCTATGCAACAGATGCTATTATCCCCATTTTGCACCTAAGGAAACTGAGGCTGACAGTGTTGAAGTAACTAACATGCTATTTAAAGGCATAGTGTGGATGAAATCCCTGTTTGTCTGATTTCAAAGTGTATCCTTTTACTGTCCATGTAATGCTGAAGCTGCTAATGCTTCCTGGTCCTGAGAGACTGACTCATCCTCAAGTGGGGCTGAGCTTGTGTGGTTAGCTTGCATGAGCTTGCATGCCTCCACGAGAGTCTAACTGATATGGGTACGGGTTTACCTGTAGCTTCTTTGAACTCTGCAAGGTTAAGAGCCTTTATACAACTAGACCAAGGCAAGTGTATAACTCAGATCCTTTTCATCACCATTAACGCCAATATTGCAGTGGGTTTCAGCTGTCTGTCATTTAATGTCTCTACCATCAAGCAACATAAATAAGACTGATTATAGGATATGCTGGTCTGTACTCTTCTAAAACATGCAAATGTGAAGAATTCTCTCCCCATCCCCCAACACCCATTTCAGGGATCTGACAGCAGATGGATGCACTATACCAGGGTGGCTGGAATTAATATCTCAGACCTAAGCAGCTGTCATGGAGGATGACCAAAGACAGATGATGTGTCTTGGTGACTCTAGTCAGGAAGAGTCCCTGGAGGTCTTAAATGGCTTAGGTCATGCTGACCTAGAAAAGTAGAACAGTTTTGGAGTTAATACTAAAATCTTGACTTTCTCCTTGGTAGGATTAAGGAAGTCTCTGTATTACCAATCTGAAATCATCTAATCTAGAACAGGCTCGAACTTTTAAATAAAAATCTCATTTCAATATCCTTCCCTCAGACCTCCAAATAATAATAATCCAGACCTCCAAACAATAACTGGACTATACTGAGCTTTTTTTTTTTTTTAATTTATTTTTATGTGCCAGGCAATGTGCTAAGGATGTACTTCTTTATCTCTTTTAATCCTAGGAGTAATCCTGCGGGTTATCGTTTATTTTTATTCCTATTTCTCTAAATTTAGGACTTAACAGTTTATGAAATGTTCATACACTCACTCTGTAGCGGGTGATGGAACCGAATAAAACTCTAGTGTGACCTGAAAGTCAAGGATAACATGGATATAGCAGGGACTACGAGAACCGGATCTGAACAGGCTCTTCCGGTAGAGTTTGGGGTGTGGGTATGCAGACTTCTGCCAATGTTTCAAGGAAGCAAACTAATCCTTTCACTACTAAGTCAATGATTTCCCAGCGTCATTCAATTATTTCTGATACCGGATTTTTGAAAGAAGGATAATCTACCACTTGTTCAAGAGATCTTCATAGAAATCACTCCTATTCTGTTGAAGCCAAACCCTGCTAATTTGTCTGCGATGGATTACAAAAAAGAAAAGAATTTAACAACACTTAATCTAAGACTAAGAGGACATCTAACAGTTTTGTTTACCTAAATTTGAGTAAACAACACACTTAAAATAATTAGCACTGCCATAAATCCCTGGCTTACAATTCTCTTTGTAAATGAAACATTCTGTCTTCTGAAATGATTCCACATTTCAAAGCATCCAAGAAAAAGCCATAAATTCTCTCTTTTCATTCATATAATGTGTGTGTGTGTGTGTTTTGGTGGGGAGGGATACCAAGGGAGGTAGTAATGGTAAGACAACGTGCAGATGTTGAAGAAAAGTGTATGTTTGCTGTGCTCTTGCCTGTCCTCGTTCGTGCAGAGAAGGAAGAGCCCATTTCCAGTTGAAATGACATGAAGCAATCGTGCTACCACTGAAGATCAGGGTTCTAAATGAAGAAGAGGGCACCTAATCACTTGACTTAGATCATGCTGACTTAGTGGAGCAAAGTTTTACATCAAAACCTTGTACCTGCTAATATTAGATCCCAGGCACTCTGGGTACCTACCCATCTAGAAACCCGCTCCCCTATACCAGCCCCGTTTGGTGGTGTTAAAGGGCCTCAGGCATTTGTATAAAGGACAAAGCCTGTACTATTCAGGTACAAGTTCTACACATTTCATTCTCTTAATTTTACTTGGTACAATGGTTAAGGTTGTGTGTCACCTTGGCTGGGCTATAATTCTTAGTGGTTTGGCACTTATGTAATGATGTAATTTGGTGGTTTTGTAATGATGTAGTCATCCTCCATGATACGATCTGATGTGATCAGCCAATTGCTTATAAGGGGAGTTTCCTCAGGGGTGTACCCTGCATCCAATATATATATGGATATTCTGGCAAAGCTTGCTTGCTTGCTCTGAATCCTGCATCTGGCTTGTCATCATCTGACCTCCAGTTCTTGGGACTTGAGCCAGAGGCTTGCCATCTGACTTGCCAATCTTGAGTTTATCAGCATCTACTGCTACAGGAGTCAGGAGAAGCCTCCAGTCTGACCCCTGACTCATGGACTTGGGACTCGCCAGTCTCTACGATTGCGTGAGCCCTTTCCTTGAGATAAATCTCTCTCTTTGCACACGCATGCACACACACATACACACACACACACACAAATACCTGTTTCACTGGTTTTGCTTCTCCAGAAAACCTAACCTAAGACACTTGGCTTTCTCTTTCACGTGTTCTCTTGTGTTTTGCTCTGAAGACCTACGGCCTCTGTTCTCTCAATGTACAGTTTCTTTTTTTTTTTTTTTTCGCTGCCTTAAAATGTAATACCTAACAACTGTTCCCAACAATGTAGGTGCTTCCTAAAATAAAATTAAGACAGAAACCCAGGACACGGTATCATTCACTTGGCAGGCTGGTTCTTGACCCTCCGGGAAAATGCACGGACTCATAGACCTTCTTGAGCCCAGCCATGGAAGTCAACTGTATGGACCTTGTGTTGAGGTGCCTAGCTTTAACTGGCTGACTTTTACAATGTGGTGATAGAACCCAATCCAACTGAGAGCAACACCTGAAGACAGACATGCTGTGACCATGCACGATATAGCACAAACAGGTTCAGAGATAATGCTGAGCTCACTAAATTCTTATACTAATTCTGTTCCTCCCACCTGTATCTGGCCATCGAAGAAAGAAAAGTACAAGAGCATATTATTGTCTGAAGATCCACTACTGGAACTTATTTTTTTTAAAAATATGCCTATTTCCATATTTGCAAATATTTTCTGTAATCTACCAGTGGTGGAGGGAGCAGGGAAAAATTTCTATACCCATTTGGCTTTTGTATTGTACTTACCATATGCTCTTAAGTCTAAAGTCAGCCAAGTTCTAAGTAAAATGTAAAACCAAACGGAGGGACCAATGTCTGTGGACTATTCCTACCTAAATAAGCTTAGATGTGAGAGAAGGATAGAGAGGAAAATGATGCCAGCTCTATGTATACAACGGAAAGAATGAAGAAATTGCCTTCTTTATGACTAATGGATTCAGCACCTCAAACAGGATCTCCAAAACACCAGCTCCTACTCTTTACAAGTCTGAACAATCAGACCTATGCGAATTTGACACTCAGTCACTGTTCCCTACCCAGATGAATTAGTAAACTGTCAGGGACAAAATAGCTAATATAGTAGAAAAGGCTTAAATGATGCAATGATCAGGAGCATGACTTCTGAGTCAGACACGAGTTCAAATTTTAGCTCACTCATTAACTAGCTATGTGACCTCTCTGAGCTTTAGTTTCTTTGCATATAAAATGAAGATAGCCATTATACTTATTTTACTGGGTGAATGAAAAAGATTAAGTGAGATAATCAAGTAAAACATTATGTTTTAAAAATGTTGGGTATTACAATACTCGTAAGACAGGAATTTTATTTTTTTGCAAACCAACATGTATTTACTGAATAAGTGATGGATAGAATAAAACATTGATGCGTATCAAAAGATTTAGATGAAGACTTAGCAAAATACTAACAGTGGCTATTTCTGGGTGATGGGAGTCTGTGCGAGTTTTTTCCTTCTTTCCACTAAATAGGACATGTGTTACTCATTTCACTTTAAAAAACGCCATGGAGACCAATGAAAAGTTCCCTGGACAAGCATGCTAGCTAAACACTCCGGAATTCGTGATAACTGCACCTTTAGTTCAAGTTTAAATTTTAAAGATATGATGGCTTTTCAAATATAGAACGTTATTATACAAATAAGTTAGTGCTTTAACTTAAAAACTGTAAGAAAATGTTCTACTAAGCATTAAAAAAAAAAAAAGAAATTCTGACTTATAGCAACCCTATAGGACAGAGTAGAACTGCCCCATACAGTTTCCAAGGAGCGCCTGGCAGATCTGAACTGCCGACCTTTTGGTTAGCAGCCATAGCTCTTAACCACTACACCACCAAGGTTTCCAGCATTTTAAAAAGGAGTTTATTAGTGTTTCTTTTAATGTAAAAATTATTATTATTTTTACTCTTCTAGTTCTCTTTCTCTCACCCTTCTTCTCTTCTAGATATTGACCCAAATAGCATTTTTCTGTCTCCTAGACTTGTGAACATGTGAGCACAAAGAGGCACAAACATGAGACGGGGAAAATTCTTTTTTGCCATTCAGCCGCAATGACAGCTGGTGCCATCACACAACTCTATTCTGTAGCATCTTCTCGGCCCAGAGCACTGGGCACATCTATTATTTAGAACTGCGGTGTCAGATAATTACATTTAGAACTATCAGGAGTAAGGGTGAAGTTTGGAACAGAAAGTAAGTCACTGGGATGAAGGTGGACAGAAGGAAGTACTCCCAGATGGCCTCGGTTAATACAAAAAGATAGCAACAATGGCCGAACAGTCCCTTCCTGATGAGCGGGCCTTTACAGTCTGAGCACATCCTTCAAATCTGCGACCGCATTTGATCTTCATGACAACCGCTTTAAGAAGGCATTCACGTGTGCACTCCAGATGAGGAAGACGAGGCTTAGTGCTTCTTACCTTAGGTTTCAAGTTAGTTTCACTGAGGCCTGGGCCCGGTTTCTGGTTGCACATCTGGGCACTCCCTGCTTCCATCTTAGGGTGAAAACTTTACCTTTCAAGGCGTGCTTCAGGGGCCAGCAGCATCCAGAGCCCCTGGGAGCTTGTTAGAAACGCAGCATCTCAGGCCCCACCCCAATCTACTGAATCAGAGTCTGCCTGTTAGCAAGCTCCCCAGCTTTCTGCATGCAGAGGCAAGTCTGAAAACACTGCTCTGAACACATTCTGCGGTCCCCAGCTCCCCGCACACGGTGCGCTGTTCTTCCTGGCCGCCTTTCCAGCCCGCTCTTCCTGACACCATCAACTATACACTCAGCTTGTCAGCTTCTATTCACCCTATAGAGTCCGGCTTGTATGTCACCTTTGTGAAGACTTCTTTGATCTGCTCAGGCTGAACTAATCATGCCTACCTAAGTGCCTCCATCATACTTTTCTCATTACCTGCTAGCAGTGGTTTTCAACCCTGGCTGCACATTAGAATCACCAGGGGAGATTTTAAAAACTCAATGGCCTGACCCTATCTCAGACCAATTAAATTAGAACCACTGAGGGTGTTCAAAATCTCCCCCGGTGATTCTCCCATGCAGGCTGGGCTGAGAACTATGCTCCAGGGCTAGCGTTACCATGTAATTTATTTTCCAAATCAGGGTAATTTTGAATGGGCGAGGAAGAAGTAATAATTCTGCCAGGACAAGAGGGATAATCTAGAACTTTCTTGGGAAAACTGGGATGTTCTGTCGCCTACCTATGCTAAGACTCATGCATTATCTTACAGTTATCAGTCTATGTATGTTTCTTAAGCAGAGTACGAGCTTAAGGGCACAGACACTGTTTTAGTGATCCTTATATACCCCGCAAAGTCCCTGGGTAGCAGAAATGGTTAAGTGACCGACTATTAGCTGAAACGTTGGTGGTTTGAACCCACCCAGAGGCACCTTGGAAGACAGGCCTGGTGATCAGCTTCCGAAAGGCCACAGCCTTGAAAACCCCACGGAACAGTTCTACTCTGCACACATAGGGTCGCCAAGCATCAGAATGACTCGAGGGCAACTAACAACAACAACATGTGCCCAGAACCTACCAAAACATTTGATATTTAGTCGACACTGGGGAGATATTTAAAAAGTGCACAAATGGTGATATACTATTAAGAGTCAAGGTCAAGATTAAAAGCCAGGATTTCTGCTTTCTTCTACTTTCTTTCCATTACTATATCAGGGTTATCAACACCCTGATGCACTGATTTTTAAAAACAGAAATGAATGCAGTATGCTAAATGAAAAATTTAAATCTCTGTGCAAAAAACGGAGCCCTGGTGGAGCAGTAGTTAAGCATTCAGCTGCTAACCAAAAGATCAGCAGTTCGAATCCACCAGATGCTTCTTGGAAACCCTATAGGGCAGTTCAACTCTGTCCTATAGGGTCGCTATGAATCAGAATTGACTCGATGGCAACGGGTTTGGTGTTTGGTTTATGTAAAAAATAGTTTTAAAAAATAGCAAAAATAAAAGTTTTCAGGGTAGATTACAGTAACGTTAAGTTTATTTAGTCTTTTTGTTTTTTTTTGAGTTACAGCATTGATTTAAGTACCTACTGGCTTAGGATGTGATAATGAAATGACCAAAGAATAACTGGGAGTAAGGATGTCAGAAAAGAAGAAACTAATTAGTCAGACTCTAATTAGAATTATGGGATCATAGCCTGAAAAAGGAGGGAAGAAGACCCTAACACATTGATGTCAGAGAAATGTCGGCGGGGGGGGGGGCTCTGCTAATTATGGGGGAGGACATTTGCAACGTGTTCCTCAAGAGATCTTTAAAAAAGGGAAAAGAAAGTTCAGTACATAATGTAAAAGTGCTACTGTAGAAATGAGGTCAGACGACAGCTGCTAAATCAAACAAGACTAGAAAAAAAAAAAAAAGAAGGCACTAAATATGGAAATTTTTGATACATTGATCTCAGGAAATAGGAGAATCACAATTTGCCTTTGATACAGCCATTTGAGGATTCGATGGTGCTGTGGTCAATAGTGAAAAACTTTCAAAGGGTACAAATGCCCATTAACACAGGCTTGATACAGTGAACTGTATTTCAGCCATACAACTGAAAATTACACAGATGCTGGAAATGACCTTGTGGCTCAGGATAGAGGAAGAGCAGAGAGGGAATCATATATATTTTTTTCCCTCCACCCACAAATTCCCAGTGTCGGCAAAAGGGTCGTAATCGTAAATGTTGGAAAAGTAACAGAGTTGTCAGAAGTGTGTCCATTACAAAGCTTAAGTTACAGCTCTATTTGTTTTGTTACAGAGCTAAAATTGCATATATATATACACATATATATTTTATGAAGACAGCTTTTTATTTTTTTTATCAGTACCATTTCCAAGTAATCTGACCCTGAACATTTTAGTCATGCTTACCCCTCAGCTGCTAAACAAAAGTTTGGCATTTTGAATCCACAAGCCCCTCCTTGGAAACCCTATGGGGCAGTTTTACTCTGTCCCATAGGGTCGTTATGAGTTCGAATTGACTCCACGGCAATAGGTTTCATTTGGTTTTACCCCTATGCTACAGAAAAAGACTTAGTGGCACCAAAAGATATTCATAAACCATTAAGTGATAACAGTAGAAATAAAGACTGATGTTCAATATAATGATTAAATATACGTTGGGGAGGGAAGGAAGATGGGAAATACAAACAACAAAATGTTAATTATAATTATCTCTGGGTGGTGGGAGTATGTGTTAATATCTTTGGTGTTTACATTTCCTAGATGTTCAATAACAGTTATGAATTACTTCTGCAACATAAAAATTTTTATTCTTTAACTTTACTTTGGTGTCACCCACATTGTTTGTAGTATTAAAATAATAATATAATTAGTTGTCTGGTAAAGAGACATGCACCAAATATGAAATGAATGACAGATGAAGTTAACTGAATTAACAATTAGAACAACTACTTCCATTGATGTATATGCTTACTTTCAAAGCTCTTATTCACTGAAAAATACTTAAGTATATCATATGATAAAAATAACTAGATATGGGGTAACTTGGGTTACTAGAACAATCTTAATGGCCAAGCCAATCAATAGCATGTTGGATCTATGTATTGATAAGTCATCTCTTTGGCTAGACTGAGAGAGAATCATAACTCCACCCTGTATTTAAGCAAGTACCTATTTGGCACATGGACAGTTTCCCACAAAAACTGGTCAAATTAGTGAAAATCCAATTTTGCTATGTTACAAACTTGGAAAGCAAATTTCAATTAGAAAGATGAGTGACCCTGCATAAGAGTTTTAATTTAAGTGAAGGTATAAATTAATAAATCTCTGAAATAACTGACATGTTAAACAAAACTAGGGGTTTGAAGAAATTTCTACTATTTAACAAGTATTGACATACGTAATGTGATTAAGTGTATGTAATTTTCTAATACAGTTATAAACAGTGTACATATAATTAAATCTTCTAGAATTTATGGGAACTGAGAATGTGTTTTAAAGAAGAGATTAATGCTAAATAAGTATTACATATCAATTATATTAACACATCTCTTCACTCATATGTACTGCCTCAAAATTACATTTCTTTAAGCTTGCTTTTTACCCTTGGATTACATTTCTGATATAAAATTTTTCTTCCTGTGGCTTTTCCATATTAAAACTCTAACCCCTGAATATTTCATTCTTCCATATAACCCCAGTGTTGGGAGATTTCTACCAGAGACTCAGGCACTTTTACATTATATTTGCTTTGTAAAAGCTATTTCAAAAGTGGCTCCTCTAAACTGGGCACAAAAGTAATGCTTTAAAACGAGTAATTAAATGAATGGTTACCAAAACGTATGTTAGAAAAAAATCCTGAGTACACCGATGAATTCCTCAGTTAGAAAAATATAAAGAGAACAATTCATTGCTATGGAGTCCCTGGGTGGTACAAACGGTTAACATGCTCTGCCGCTATCTGAACGGTTGGCAGTTCCAGTCCACCCTGAGGTGCCTCAGAAGAAAGGTGTGGCAATTTATTTTCAAAAAGCCAGCCACTGAAAACCATTTGGAGGACAGTTGTAGTGTGACACATAGGGGGCTGGCCTGAGTCGGAACTGACTCCAGGGCGACTGGCTTGGCTTATTAATCACTATCCATAGAGACACGTTGTTGATAACTGCTGTGGAGTGACCCCCAAATCATGGAAACCCCATGCACAGAGAAATGCAAGACTGCGGAGTCCTGCACCATCCTCATGATCGGTTGTGCCCTGGATGGTTGTGATCCACAGGGTTTTCACTGGCCGATCTCTGGAAGCAGACAGACGGCCTTCTCTAGTCTGTCTTAGTCTGGAAGCTCCACTGAAACCTGTTTGGCATCAATGCAACAGCAAGCCTCCACCGACAGGTGGGTGATGGCTGCGTCTGAGGTGCCTTGGCTGTACGCCAGATCCAAGTCTCCCACAAGGAAAGTGAGAATTCCACCGCTGAAACCCAGTGCCCTCATAAATAGGGAGATGAACCAGTTTCTTCAGGTTAGGTATTGGGCATCTCCAATCTATAGAAACTGGTTTATCTTCCAACAGTGCCGCTGCTAATGGACTGTAACCTTTTACTGTATAAGAAGGTTATCAAAAGACACAAGGAGCCATTTACAACTATGATGACGGCTGACTCTGACTTACAGGCAGAAAGAGAAACAATTCCTCCCACCAAGGTGGTCCCTACTTCAGTCACGTTTTTAATTCTTAATGGGCTGTATGTCTCTCTTGATTTTTTTTTTTCTGTCTTCCCCTTCCTGGTCCGAAATTATTTTCACAATATATAGATTTATTGTATTTGAATAGCTAGCATGTTGCTTTCAAACTCTTCTGTTTTTCTTTCCATGAATAGCTTCTAATAGTTTTTGTCATTTAGGCAGGCAGGCGGGCTCACTCACAGTTACACGTGAATACATGCCATCCATGGTGCAACGGCTAAGTGGCTGGCTGCTAACGAAGGGTTCGTAGTTCAAACTCACAACCTGCTCCGTGGACAAAAAGACCTGGTGATCCACTCCTGTAAAGATTACAGCCTAGGAAACCCTATGGGACAGTTCTACTCTGTCCTATAGGGTCGCTAGGAGTCGGAATGAACTCTACAGCATAAAACAACATATGCTATATAATGGATTTTTACATATATTTTACATACGTCCTTGAAAATTTAGCTGTAATGCAACGTTCAACGTATAAAACATCTTCTTGTATGATCCATTTCAACGCTGGATTCAACAAAACTTAAAACATGTAATGTAAAAGTATGCTGAAATAGAAAATTGAACTCAAATACCCAATTTATATCATGAATTTGAGACTGTGTCTACATTGTAAAAACCATGTTTTGTGGGAGTTGTGTAGGGGTTTTTTTTTCCTTGCCTTTTTTTCAACAGACTTTTTTTTTTTTTAAATAACAAAGAGAAGTAAAATCCTAAATTTCCACTTTCTATTTTTTTTTTTTTATATAAATGAAGTCTAAGACGCAGTTTAGCTCAGAGGTTAGCCACAGCATCTCTGATCGAGACTCTTTGTCTTAAAGTCCTAGTTCAGTCACTTACTAGTTACTGACTGACAATATCACTAATCTCTCCAGGTCTCAGTTTCCTTTTCTGAAATGGGAACAGCTTCAGAGGGTGTTAGGTTTAAGTATTAACTGAGCGGAAATATACAAAGCACTCAGGGTAGTGACTCGAACATAATAGATGCTCAAATACCAAAATATTCAGTCACCTTAAGAAAAAGAGAACTCAAATTCATTCCTCCAATGGCAGATGAAACAGGTTCACGCAATTTCTCATTTTGTACCAGGTGCAATGGCAGCATATAGCCTTAGAAATACCTTAAAATGTTTCTTTAACACATTTGAGTCTCCCAGAGCACATATCACACTATTCAATGTCTCCGGGCTCAAACAAACAAAAGTCAGGCTGTGTATCTATATACAAATTCATTCAGTGAAACCCAGAGTGTAAGTGGGGAGAGGGGGTGAACTCAGGAAAACTGCTGCTTGTACTGCGATTTCACTTCTATACTTCTGCCCCTTTGCTCACTCATTTCTTCTGCTCAGAAACGTAATAACTTGTATGACTTTGAAAAAGCTACTGAAACCCTTTGAGCTTCAGTTTCCTCAGCAGTAAAGATAAGACAATAACACCTACCTGTTTGGGTTGTTGTAAAGAATTAAAAATAAAATACGGAAAATACCTAGTTCAGTGTCTGACACTTGGCACATAGTTGTTATTAGTTGCCAATGAGTCGATTCTGACTCATGGCAACTCCATGTCTGCAGAGTAGAACTGCTCCATAGGGTACCCAGGTTGTGACCTTTTGGAAGCAGATCACCAGGCCTGTCTTCTGAGGCACCTCTAGGTGGGGTTGAACTGCCAACCTTTCGGCTAGTAGATGAGCTCTTCATAGTGTGTGCCATTATTCAGTAAGTGGTAATAATATCACTGTTCACCTTCAAAGCCATTTATGTATCTTGGCATTTGTTTCTTCCCCTAAATCTCTGCAAAACACACTGCCTGTCTCACTCATTAATCACCTAACGTAGGCTACCTTATATTTGATTTTGATGTGTATGACTGGTCTACCCAACTAAAATAACCGCTTGAGGGCACATTATGTGTGGCTCATACTTTTTAAAAAGTTCTTAGTACCTAAACATGGTCTTCCTGTGTTCAATATATTATCACTGAAGATAAAGTTGCTAAATTTTTAGCCTAGCACAATTCCTCATCTAAATCTAAACTGAAACTGTTATTTCTTTATAATCCAACCATATTTTAACAAAACGTTTATATCTTCATGTTTATATTTAACAATTGCAACAATGATGTTATTTCTAATAAAGAATGTCAAATAAAGAATGTCATGAAAGCAGTTAATATTAAGATATCAGTATTAGACCACACTGAAATTCCAACCAGAATCCTCTTATGACAAATTTTTGAACTACAGTTGCCATAGCAACTAGGAGCATACATTCAGCAAACGTTGCTGCTTTCCACTCTAAGAACTACACTGTCATCAGTCTATATATGCAAAAAGGATTTTCTGAAAAAGCTTGTATAGTGAGAGATCAGATACCACCTTCCAGAAAAATCTTGGCATAGTATTTTCCTGTTTCTGGTCGGCGATAACAAATATGTCTCATTTTTCCCCTCATTGCTAGTTCCATTAAAACATTTTAGATTAATTCTTTAAGAATTTCTAAAGGAAAAATTACTTAGTCAAAATCTATTGGTGGATTACAACTTAGATATGTACAATGTCTCTTCTTAACAAACTATAGTTCTCTGGATCTTGCTATCTTTAACTTAGATTAATAATTTTATTATTTAGAAAAACACCCTGAGCAACTCATTAAAATGGCCTCCCAATTTAAGCAGGAGATCTTGTAAGAGGACGTAAAAAACATGTTAGAATTGTTCTCATGGCCTTAATTCTCAGTCACAGAAAGACCAATATACTTCTCCAGTCCCATGAGAGCACAAGGTGGCAGGGTCTCAATAAAGGTAAGAAAGGAAGCTATACTTCAGAGTTTAAATACAAACATAATGATTATAAAATGCTAGTGCTTTCTCATCTGCAGTGCCTCGCACCTCCCTCCCAGGCATACATACCCACACAGATGAGACCTTCTCCCTGCTGTGGCTGACACTGCAGCTCCATAGCCGCGAATGTGCAGAGCGGAAAAGAAAAATGAGACCTCTGAGGACTGCTGAAGTAGATACACTTAGCTCATAGTTTGAAAAATCCTTTATACGAAATACTTTCATGTAAGTCTCTTTCCCCACTTTTGGCAATAACACCTAACCTTAATGTATCAGAGGGCAGCAGTGGTTCAGTGGTAGAATTCTCACCTTCCACATGGGTCATGGCTTACATTCCAGCCAACACACCTTACGAACAGCTGTCCGCTCATTGGCCACTGGAGACCTGCATGTTGTTAAGATGCTGAAGAGGTTTTGGCGGAGCTTCTAGACTAAGACGGACTAGAAAGATAGGCCTAGTGATCTACTTCCAAAAGTCAGCCAGCAGAAAGCCTGTGGATCACAACAGTCCCATCCGGCGGTGCACGGGGTCACCAGAAGTTGGAGACCAACTTGACAGCAGCTAACAACAGTAATTGATGTGTAATAGTAATGTATATTTTTACCATTTACTGAGTAGTGGCACAGTCGATAGAACTGAAATAACTTATCCTACTACTTAACCCACAGTCATGGATTCAATTGTCTCCTCCAAAAATATGTGTATCAGTTTGACTAGGCCATGTTTCCCAGTATTGTGTGACCGTCCACCATTTTGTCATCTGATGTGATTTTCCTGTGTCGTAAATCCTACCTCTATTAGGCTAACGAGGGGGGATAGGTGGCAGTTATGTTGAGGCAGGACCCAATCTATAAGATTGGATTGTATCTTGAGCCAATGCCATTTGAGACGTAAAACAGAGAAGTGAGCAGGGAGACAGGAGGACCTAATACCACCAAGAAAGCAGTGCCGGGAGCAGAGCACGTCTTTGGTCCTGAGGTTCCTGTGCAGAGAAGCTCCTGGACCAGGGGATGATTGATGACAAAAACCTTCCTCCAGAGCTGACCAAAACCCAAAAACCCACTGCTGTTGAGTCGATTCCGACTCATTGTGACCCTGTAGGACAGGGTAGAACTGCAGAGAGAGAAAAACTTCCCCTGGAGCTGGCGCCCTGAATCGGGACTTCTAGTCTGTGGGAGAATAAATTTCTCTTTGTTGAAGCCATCCGCTTGTGGTATTTCTGGTGCAGCAGTACTAGATAACTAGGATACCCACTCTCTGAGGTAGGCCTCCAGGAACTCCAACATAATGGTCCAGAAATGAGGAAAATACTGTTTAAACATTCCCCGTGATCCTAAGCAAATCAAGTAGTTATGTCTATTTTAGAACCTGGTGTAATAGTTTTTCATTTAAAATGTGGTCTAATGTTAAAAACTAGTGGGCATTCTATTTCTTATTACTAGAAGTAATAAGTTCTAATAATGCCAATTTTAGAGATTATAGAGCACTTGCACATTTATTTTATTTATTCTATTTATTCCATATAGACTAATGTTAGGAAGTTCTTAGGAAGCAGGCATTACTAGAACCATTTCACCATGAACCTGAAGTGGATACACAGAAAAAAAAAAAAAATTACTGTGCTTAAACTATGTAGTTAATGTATAAATCTGGGGTTTATAGAAGAAATACAATAAGAATGCTCCTTAGAAGTGAGAATGGAGAGACTTTGGCTAGCTTACTTTGGACACATCACCAGGAAAGACCAGCTGTTAGAAAAGAACATCATGTTTGGTAAAGTAAAGGGTCAGTACAAATGATATATGGGTGGACATAAGTCACAACAATGGGCTCAAACCTACCAAGGATCAGGAAGATGGTCTAGGACTAGGTAAGGTTTCACTCTGTTATATATAAGGTAGTCATGGGTTGGAGTCAACTTGACAGCCAGTAACTATATTCAAATATCCTGACCCTAAATTGTACATGTTTACTAAATAAGAGAAAACAAAAGTACAAAATACTTTGGATGGATACCAGGTGATTGTTTCAGAAAGAGCTAAAACGTCACACAGCAATCAGGAAGATGGGTTAGCATGGCTGGTAAAATCTTGGCAAAACTAAAGTTTTGGGAAGAAAAAAAGAGAGAATATGTGTGTACATCTAGACACGCAACATCAAGAATCTCTTTCTAATGACAAATGATGTGTGTATTGGGCATACTCACTCACGTGTTCAAATCCACTAAATGGTAGTGATAATGATAGTAATAATCTAGACAGCTCGTGTCTATACTGCATTTTCTGTTTTTCAAAATGTCTTCACTTTAACTTACCAAGCAGTATTTTCAACAACCCTGTGATGGATGTGGAGAAAATGTTAATAACTATATTTTACAGAAAAACAGTGGCTCAGGTAGATGGAGCAGTTTGCTGCCTGACTGTGAAGCTACTTTCATGTGGTTCTTCAGACATTTAGCCAAGTTTCTTCTATTACTCATCCTGGTAAGTCAACAAACCCATCTCTGTAGGCTGATAATTTGCTCCGCATCTAAAACCCATTGCTGTCAAGTCAGTTCAGACTCATAGTAACCCTATAGGACAGAGCAGAACTTTCCCATAGGGTTTCTGAGGCTATAGTCTGTATGGAAGCTGACTGTCACACCTTTCTCCCACAGAGCAGCTGGTGGATTTGAACAGCCAACCTTCTGGTTAGCAGCTGAGCTCTTAACCACTGATACCAGGGCTCCCTGATAATTTGCTAGGGAAGTTAAATTAGATTTCCTTCAAAAGTTTCATGTTTACCAAGAGAAAACCTACTCTAAAGGAGAATATAACCGAGCCGCGGACAGTTCTGATTAATCCTCTAATACCAGACATACAACAGGATGTAGTGCACTCTCTGTGCGTTGCCTGCAGATCAGCCCATCTCTACAGGGGAGACTCCTAATTAGGCGCTGTTTCTTGAATTCCGTGTGGGATCATTAATTTGAGGGGAATGGATGGACTTAGCAATATCCCTATTTCCTTTTTTCTCTCTAATAATATTTACATAAAGAATCTTGGCTTGTGGTTTTCACAGAGGTATTATTTTCTCTGTTTTTAAGAACTTAAGGTCCCCCAGGGATTGGTGAGAACATTTGTTTTACTGGATTGCATAAGCATAGTGAAGAAATAGTTTTAACAAATAGACGTTTGTAGAGAGTTTGATAAAATCTGGGTTGCTGCAAATATGACCTGCTCTGCTCACTGTCATCCCAATATCCCACAGCAAAGAAACCATACTTGGTTAATCTGTTTATTTATCTGCAGTACCAACCACACATCTAAGCACCTAATGGGTGTTCAGTGGTTTGCTGAATGTATGCTTTTGGACACACACACAAAACTCCCAAATCAGCTGGTTCAATGCTTTTGCTGCCCAGTGTTCAATAGCTGCAATAGTTTTACCATGTTGATTAAGGCTGTGCTTCAAACATGTGTGGTATAAAACCTTTCTTGGATTGGTTTACCATACAGTAAGTACCATTCACCAACTCTGACATGATTCTCTTTACAACCAAACTTGTCTTGTCCAAAGCAGTCTTACAATCTCAGTAGCAAGTTGCATAGATTTTTATGTCTGTTGTTAGGTGCTGTCGAGTCACTTCTGAGTCATAGTAACCCCATGCACAACAGAACGAAACACTGCCCAGTCCTGCACCACTCTCCCCAATCACTGCTATGTCTGAGCTCATTGTTGCAGCCACTGTGTCAGTCCATCTCATTGAGGGTCTTCCTCTTTTTCGATGACCCTTTACTTTACCAGCATGGTGTCCTTTTTCAGGGACTGGTCCCTCCCGATAACATGTCCAAACTATGTGAGACAAAGCCTCAATATCCTTGCTTCTAAGCAGCATTCTGGCTGTACTTCTTCCAAGACAGATTTGTTTGTTCTGACAGGCCATGGTATTTTCGATATTCTTTGCCAACACCATAATCCAAATGGATCAATTCCTCATTCTTCCCTATTCACTGCCCAGATTTTGCATACATATGAGGCTATTGAAGATACCATGGCTTGGGTCATGTGCACCATAGCTCTCAAGGTGACATCTTTAATTTTTAACACTTTAAAGAGGTCTTTTGCAACTGATTTGCTGAATGCAATATGTCATTTGATTTCTTGACTACTGCTTCCATGGGCATTGATTGTGGATACAAATAAAACAAAATCCTTTGCAACTTCCGTATTTTCTCTGTTTATCATGATGTTGCTCATTGGTCCACTTGTGAGGATTTTTGTTTTCTTTATGTTGAGGTGTAATCCATACTGAAGGCTGTAGTCTTTGATCTTCATCAGTAAGTGCTTCAAGTCCTCTTCACTTTCAGCAAGGAAGGTTGTGTCATCTGCATAACACAGGTTGTTAATGAGTCTTCCTCCAATCCTGATGTCCCATTCTTCTTCATACAGTCCAGCTTCTTGGATTATTTGCTCAGCATACAGTAGCTCCTTGTTCTGCTTGAACGACTCCCTCTTGTTCTATGTACAGGTTCCTCATGAGCACAATGGTTTTGAAATTCCCATTGTTCAAATGTTATCCATAATTTATGACCCACATGTTATTCAAGTGCTTAGCTCTGGCCTTTCTATGCCTCTAGAGGAGTGTCAGGGACTCATGTTCATCAACTGTTTATACTCCACCATATATTACATGGAGTCTGTGACTGTAGTTGACCACAATTACAGTTGCGCTTATACGAGAGTGGTTTTGGAACACTTACAGAGGACTTCCGGATGGCTCCTGTGGCCAAAAATGTAGAGAGTGTCCTTAATAAATTAAATTCAAGCCAAACCCCTTTGAGAGTTAGTAGAAAACAGGCCCAGGAAATTTCCTGAAGGAGACTTGGGATTGCTCTTCTAATTCTCTTTTATCTGCTCAAGTCCAGAGCATCATATCTGGAATATGTGGCTGAGCCGAGTCAGTTCCAAAAGCTAGCTATTAGAAGTTTCTGGACTAAAAATTGAGTGAATAAAGAAGACAGAAAGGGTTGGGAAGACAACCTACATATGAGGTACAAAAGTCCAGAGAGGTCCTTTCTCCTGATGGGTCATGGAGTGGTCAACAGCAAGGCTAAGACTAGAACCCAGGGCGCTCTGGAATCTACCAACACTTTTGCACATGTATGTGCGCTCACTGTTCCAATGCCTGAAATGTCTCTTCCTTCATGTGGTCTTCCCTTACACTCCCTCCACCTCAGCCTGGTGAATTCTTACCCATGACTCAGGACCCAGGTGACCCAGGGTTCCAGCATTTTATTGTACCAGTCTGTCTCCTCTGAACCAGTTTAGCCAAAAACACTTACAGGGAAATAAAATGTGCTATTTCAGCTAACAAGCTGTTGATGAGGCATTGCTGCCCCTGGCGTGTTATTTTCAAAAATTCATAGCATGCCAAATACAACAGATGTAGAAAAGAACAGCTTGGTGTAAGTGCTTTCAATATGAGAATTTCAAATGTGTTTTTTACTATTAATAAAAAAAGGCCTTGCATTTCTAGAAACAAAACTGAAAAGACATAAAGCTTCATAAATTCAATCACTTTCACCCTTCACTCCCTATCCTACTTCATCTTGTCTCCCTGTCTACTTCTCCCTCCTGCTGGCCAACAATTTCCTTGTCAATTTCTAGAGCATATTGTTATGGGACAACTAAAATTGATGTTTAGACAAGACTGTAGTTTCCCTGACTGGGCTAGTCTCTTGACTCTAAAAAAAAAAAAAAAAACAAAAAACTTCTTTAAATCATGGTGATGTTTAATCCTTCCTACCTCTTTTATGTAGGCATGTGGCCCTTCTCGAATATAAAAGCAGTTTCTCAGATTCAATTTGGCAGCTGCTTTTGCACAGAAAGCAAAGCAAGTCAATGAAAAAGTTATAAACAGTACAATGCCGATGTTGGCAACCGGCCTTTACAAAATTATCTATGCCAATGACAATGGAGGAAAAACAGAATGAGAAACACCTGTTCCTGTAATGAGTGTGTGTGGTAGATACAGTACCAGACCAGTCAAACTGCCTGGGTTCCAATCCCAGATAATAACTCTAATGGCAGCTAGCTGGTATGAAGTGTTATACGCCAGCCACTGTCTCAGGGTTTTAGGATTATTAACTCCCTTAAGCTTCAAAACAATCTGTGAAATAAATACACTAGTATCTCCATTTCATAGATGAAAACACTTAGACAAAGAAAACAAAGGTTGAGTACACTGCCCGGTATTACATAGATGGTAAGCAGCGGTGTCAAGGCTCTCACTCAGCAATCGTACTCCAGAGCCTTCACTCTCAATGCTAAGCTGTATCTCTTCAACATCTGCCAGCTGCGTGATGGCAAGGTGGTCACTAACTTCCATGCATCCCAGGTAGGTTAGCGTGACCAGCTCTGTCTTCAGAGTAAGAACCGGCCTGGAGAAGGAGTCCAAAAACTCTGGAGGATACACTAGATTCTTCGTTTTGTTCTTTTTCTTCTTGTTGCTGCTATTACTGTTTTTATACGCTACTGTTTGTTCTTGGGTGGAATCTGCCTGGTGAGCAGACAGGACTGGGCTTAGCTAAGTGTTTGACACCCAATAGGTGTTTCCTACCTATTAAGCATACAGACAATGAACACAGTATGTGAATGAATAAATGAAACACTTTTTTAATTATTAAAAAGTTAAGTTTATTGGTTTATAGCCTTTAAGAAAATCTGAAAAATTTAAATCAGGGCTTAAACACAATGATTCTATTCATGTGTCCAACTGACTTAGGATGCAATTTTTATTAATAGCCTATAACATGTATAAAACACATTTCAGTTTAGTGATTTTAAACTTGAAGAGCAAGTATTTTCTATCCCAAGTTCACTCTAAACTGAATTTTAATAATAGTAATAATAATAATGGCTAACATTGCTTTGCATTTTACAGTTTATAGATATATTTTATCTTTATGTATAAATATTTCACTTGTTTCTTAGGGCAGGAGGGGTAGGTGTGCTAGCTTCATTTTACAAATGAATAAACTGAAGTACAGAGACCATAAAGGACTTGCCCAAACTCCCAAATGTAACGAACAGTGGAGTCAGATTAAAACCAAAGAGAAAGTTGTTGTTGTTGTCAGGTGCCATCGAACCGGTTCCGACTCACAGCAACCCTATGCACAACAGAATGAAACACTGCCTGGTCCTGCGCCAATGTCACAATCGTTGTCATGCTTGAGCTCAGTGTTGCAGCCATTGTGTCAATCCATCTCATTGAGGGTCTTCCTCTTTTTCAATTACCCTCTACTGTACCAAGCATGATGTCCTCCTCCAGGGACCGGTCCCTCCTGATAACATGTACAAATTATGTGAGACTTAGTCTCACCATCCTTGCTTCTAAGGAGCACTCTTGTTGTACTTCTTCCAAGATAGATTTGTTCGTTTTTTCAGCAGCCCATGGTGTATTCAATATTCTTTGCCAACACCACAATTCAAAGACATCAATTCTTCTTCGGTCTTCCTTATTCATCGTCCAGCTTTCACAAACATATGAGATGACTGAAAACACTATGGCGTGGGTCAGGCACACCTTAGTCTTTAAGATGACATCTTTACTTTAAAGAGGTCTTTTGCAGTAGACTTGCCCAGAGCAATGTGTCTTTGGATTTCTTGACTGCTGCTTCCATGGGTGTTGATTGTGGATCCAAGTAAAATGAAATCCTTGACAACATCAATCATTTCTCCATTTATCATGATGTTGGTTATTAGTCCACTTATAAGGGTTTTTGTTTTCTTTATGTTGAGGTATAATCCATACTGAAGCTGCGGTCTGTGATCTTCATCAGTAAGTACTTTAAGTCCTCTTCACTTAAAGCAAGCAAGGTTGTGTTATCTGCATAACACAAGTTATTAGTGAGTCTTCCTCCAATCTTGATGCCCTGTTCTTCTTCATAGAGTCCAGTTTCTTGGATTATTTGCTCAGCATACAGATTGAATAGGTATGATGAAAGGATACAACCCTGATACACACGTTTCTTGACTTTAAACCATGCAGCATCCCCTTGTTCTGTCTGGACAACTGCCTCTTGGTCTATGTACAGGTTCCTGATGAGCACAATTAAGTGTTCTGGAATTCGCATTCTTTGCAATGTTATCCATAATACAATGACTGCAGATTTGTTGATTTTTCCTTGTGGTTTTGTGTAATTTAATGCTATGTTGCAAGAGACATATTAGTTCATGCTTATTACATATTCCTGATTTGAGTATATTTGTAATCCGTAGCATTTTTTACTGTCCTTATTATTTTGCCTTTATGCAGTTATTTGCTGAAATGGAGTAGAATCTTCATTTCTTTTACATTTTTGTGCATTAATGAAATAAAAAAAAGCACTGAAAAAAGTCATTTTTAATCCTTAATAATTAGACAAAAAATATTTTGATTTTTTTAATTCAGTATTGTTTCTCGTATCCCATACCCTCCCTTTGTGCTTTTTTTTTTCTTGCTAAATATACATTTGAGTGATCATTAAAGTATAACGAAAAGTTGGGTTTTTATATACCTGACCGTATACCAAACCAAACCAGTTGGCCATCTTACAAAACTAACGTAATAACTGAATTCGGCAAGAATTTTTTGAAGGTTTTGGGCAATTGAATATTCACATTAAGTTGAACTATCAGCCCACAAATTATTCACTAATTGAAACGTGGAAAGTATATCTTTACAACAGAGAGATGTGGCACTCACCACTTTAACTAAGCGGTAACATTTTCGTTACTAATAATGAAATAATCTGTCATTATGTGCCTTAAAATGTGACGCAGTAAGAAGCATTCTTGCCAAAGTTGTTTAAACTAAACCTCATCCAGATGTAATTATTTAGAGGAAATATAGGGGATATGGAAACCCTGGTGGTGTAGCGGTTAAGTGTTACGGCTACTAACCAAAGGGTCAGCAGTTCGAATCTGCCAGGCGCTCCTTGGAAACTCTGTGGGGCAGTTCTACTCTGTCCTATAGGGTTGCTGTGAGTCGGAATCGACTCGGCGGCGCTGGGTTTGGTTTCTTAGTTCTTTATAGGGGATATAGAAAACAAGTTAAGAAACTGGCTTAGGCTCTTCAGAAAGACAGTGTCATGACAAAAAGGTTCAACATTTAAAGAGACTAAAGTGATAAAATAGAATGTAAACACATGAACCTTAATTGATTCCTGGTTTGAAAAAATAAAACAGAAGCTATAAAAACTAAACGTAAAAAAAAGAAAAGAAGTATAAAATCTTGGAAGAAATGAGAAAATTCTAATATGAACAGAATATTAAATAATATTACAAAACTATTAATTATCTTCAGTGTGATAATATTGTGTTTATTTAGGAGATTCATTCTGAAGAATTTAGAATTCAGTTAATATACACAACTTTCAAATATATAAAATATAGCGATACAGAGAGAAGAAGCAAATATAGCAAACTGGTGAATCTGGGTGATAGGTATATACTGTATTCTTATGCAAATAACACGTGCCTTCTACATTTGTTTGCCAACCACACCCCTCAAGGTATTTCAAAAGCCCCACTATGCTAATTTTTTACGTGTTGCTGTAAAAAAATTAACACAGTGCGCTAATGAAAATACCTTGTCAGGGGAAGGTGAGAAGGTACAGTGGGCAAAAAAACAAAAATGCAGAAGGTGCGTATTATTTGCATAAGAAATAGGGTAGGTGTAATAAACATAGGTGTAATAAATAACTTTGCTGCATGTTTGTATATTTTCATAGTGAAAATTTGGGAAAGGATTTTCAGAGAGGGAAGAGTCCTTAGAAATGATCAATCACTCCTGCCGTATCTGTTCACTGCCTTACTGGCTTTCTAGAGAACTTGGATTTTGGGTTCTCTGTTGTATCCATTGGCCTACTCCTAGTTTTGTTTTTTTCTCCATCTAGCCTCAGTACCAAGAACCATAATCTTAAACATTTTAATACAAATTCCCTCAAATTATCCTTTCACTGTTCCTGCTTGGCAAAACCTCAACTCCAGGTAAATGTTGAGCACTGCCTGGGAAAATCACCTCACTCCCTGGTTAAGTCTATAGATTTCTTCTGAGGGCTCCACCAGAAACCCCTGCAGATCTCCACCCTACTTGAAGATCCTTCCATGTCTCCCTAATTAACAACATCTTACTCTTTCCATAGCAGGTATTTTTAAACCTTTTCATTCTCCTCAATCTTTGGACTCCTTTTCCCCTAATTCTTGGCAGGTAAACTTGCCTTATTAATTTGCAAATTACTTCCTCCAGAAAGCCTCCCCTACCTGCACAGGAATTGATTAGACATTCCTCTTTGGTATAAACTGTGTGTTTCCCCCATGACAGCACTTACCACATGACAATAACCACAGCTTTCAGTATGGATTACACCTCAACATAAAGAAAACAAAAATCCTCACAACTAGACCAATAAACAACATCATGATAAACAGAGAAAATATTGAAGTTGTCAAATATTTCATTTTACTTGGATCCACAATCAATGCCCACGCGGCGGCAGTCAAGAAATCAAAAGACGCATTGCATTGGGCAAATCTGCTGCAAAAGACCTCTTTAAAGTGTTAAAAAGCAAAGATGTCACTTTGATAAGCAGGATGGGCCTGACCCAAGCCATGGTATTTTCAATCGCTTCATACGCATGCGAAAGCTGGACAAGGAATGAATAATGAATACCAAAGAATTGATGCCTTTAATTGTAGTGTTGGTGAAGAATATTGAACAAGACCATGGACTGCCAGAAGAAGGAACAAGTTTGTCTTAGAAGAAGTACAGTCAGAATACTCCTTAGAAGCGAGGATGGTGAGACTTCTTCTCACGTACTTTGTACTTGTTGTCGGGAGTGACCAGCCCCTGGAGAAGTACATCATGCTTGGTAAAGGCGAGGGTCAGGGAAAAAGAGGAATACCCTCAATAAGATGGACTGACACAGTGACTGAGTAAGTGGGCTCAAAATAACAACGATTGAGAGGATGGCACAGAACTGGGCAGTGTTGTACGTAGGGTTGCTATGAGTAGGAACTGGCTCAATGGCCCCTAACAACAGCAATAGCACTTTGTTGTTTCCCCCATGATGGCACTTACCATGCTACATTGCAACTACCTAATTACTTCTCTGAATCCTACACTAGAGTATAAACTTCACGAGGGCAGAAGCTTCGTCCAGCACCCAGCACATTGCCTGGCACACAGAGGATCCTCAATAAATAAATGTTTAAAGGATGAAAGCAAATAGTCCCCTCTGTATCCTGTGTCTCACATGGCTTCTTTGATAAGCAACGTCTCTCCTCTGTTTGAACAGCTCCTGCAACAAAGAACTCAAACCGAATGCAGGGGCAGCTTATTCCGTTTTCAGATAGTTCATTACGATACTGTGCCAGAATCTGCTTACTCAAACCTTTCAGTTGCTTGACCTTCTTTTGCCTTCTAAAACAACATAAATTTTACCCCTTATCATTTCTAATATTTTAAGACAATTTCTGGGCTAAATACTTCCATTCCTTTAGCCTTTCCTCAGTTGACCGTGAAACATGTTCACGCCCAATTGCCGCTGTTCTCAGCTTTCATACATTCTTTGAATACTTAATGAACACTTACTACATACCACCCAATGTGCTAGGCAGTGAATATACCCCAACCAATGCTTGCCTGCCATTTAAGATGGCAGACCCAAGACGATAGGCAGTAAACCAACTACCAAACCAAAACCAAACCTGTTGCCATTGAGTCAATTCTGACTCACAGTGACCCTATAGGACAGAGTAGAACTGCTTCACAGGGTTTCCAAGACTGTAAATCTTTACAGAACCAGACAGTCACATCCTTCTCCTGAAGAGCGGCTGGTGAGTTCAAATCACCCATCTTTTGGTTAGTAGCCAAGCACTTCAACCACTGAGCCTCCAGGGCTCCAAATGAACTACCAAACCACCAAACCAAACCCACTGCCCTCGAGTCAATTCCAACTCATAACGACCCTATAGGACAGAGTAGAACTGCCTGTATGGTTTCCAAGGAGCGCCTGGTGGATTTGAACTGCTGACCTTTTGGTCAGAAGCCGCAGCCCTTAACCACTACGCCACTAGGGTTTCCAAATCAACTACAGTACTCAGGATTTACCTAACTGTTGTGTTGTCCATGCTATCTCCTCCCGCCCCCTCCCCCTTTTTTTCCCCAAATAAAACCTTTTTCAAATATTCTCCTTCCTGGATGGAAATAAAATAGAGATATAAGTTATGCAAGTGTATTAAAACAGAAATGTGGTTTCTCTAGCAGTATTTGTTCTTCATAAACCCATAATCAATCACAGAAGTCACAGTTTGTTAAATATTCTGGAACCATGCCTCTGAGGGTCTAGTCGTGAATTTTGCTGTGACTGTAAATTTCACCATGTGATTAATTGCTAGAATCCATTTTTTCATTTATTTGAAATTGGGAATGGTATTTTTCTACCCTTTTTCCATTTTCCATAACTCCTCAAAAATTACTGCCAGTGTCTTAGGCATCTTATCTACCAGTTTTTTCAGTTTCCTGGGATGGCATTCAGCTGGGACTAGAGATTCAAACACATTTAGTACAATTATGTTCTCATATAATCTCCTGAACTATCGCAGACTTCAATTCTTCCTACAAACATGTGGTCTAGCCTTTCTGTTAGAAGATCATTCTTCCTGGCAGAGAAAATACATTCAAAGGAGGTTCCAAATAGACCTGCTTCTTTGCCACCCATTACCAGTGGTAGCGGGCTTAAATCTTCTTTCTTCTCCTTGTCTTCCTGTCTGGAACATACTAAATCCAGCAAAGGGTCTTAGTGTGACTCCTCCTTGTGCACCACCATTACTCAGGTATACTCTGTCCCTGTCTTAGGTACGTGAAGTGGCTCTGCCAAAAGCTCATTTTCATGACAGACCCAGAAACCTTTAGGAAAATAAGTCCAGGGATGTTGATGTTAAGACACAGTGATAAGAATTCCTGTTATAAAACTTCTGTAGGGGGCGGGGGGTGACAGCGTTAGGTAAGAATGATGATTCTGATTATGACTCTGTCTGTGTCAATATGATTGTCCCTAAGGTTTAGCTGCCCAGGAATTCTTACCTCGAATCTTATGGAAAGAAACGATACAACAAAAACAGTAAAAGCTATTTCCACATCACTCCTCTATTGAGGGATGTAACATAAAACACCAAGAGAGGCCTTCTCCAAACTTTGTCAGTGACACAGCATGGCTCTGGCACAGCAGGGCTTCAGAGCACAGAGCACCCATGTGGTAGCTGAGGCCTCACCTCCTACGGTGCTACCCACACCTCTCTCACGGCAGAGCAGCAGCATCAGGCCCAGGGCTTCAGCAGGAACAGGGGCTGGTGCCACGGGCTCTGGGGTGACAGAGGAACCCTGCTTCCTACGTCTTTCCTACCTAGTGGCTATGTGAAATTAGGAAACACCATCAACTCCGCCAATCCTCAGGTACGTCATGTGTAAAGCAGGGGTAGTGATCACATGTACCTTGCGTGGACGTTCTGAGGATTCAATGGAATAACGAATACAACCTTACATACAGTACCTGGCATATATTAAATGTTCAATAAATTTTAGCTTATGATGGCTAATATGTTAAAGTGCTATTTTTCATATATATATATACACATATATATATATATGTATATATATATATCATTGTTGTTAGCTGCCGTTGAGTTGGCTCCAAATCATGGCGACTTTATGTACAACATGATGAAACGTTGCCTGGTCCTGCATCATCCTCACCATCACCAGCATGCTCCAGCCCCTCACATTGGCTGTTGTACCAATCCATCTCACCAAGAATCTCCCATGCCCTTGCTGACCCTCAACTTCACCAAACATAACGTCTCCTCTAGTGAATGATCCTTCGAGTTAGACAATATTCTGTTGTGATCCATAAGGTTTTCATTGGCTAATTTTTTGAAGATCACCAGGCCTTTCTTCTCAGTCTGTCTCAGTCTGGAAGCTCTGCGGAAACCTATTAACTGTGCGTGACCCTGCTGGTATTTGAAATACTGGTGACATAGCTTCCAGCATCACAGCAACACACAAACTGCCACAGTACAACAAACTGATAGATGGGTAGAGGCATATGTGTATATTTGTGTGCGTGTGTGTATATGTGTGTATAAATACTTGCTCCTTTTGTCATTAATCCCCATTCTGACTTTTTGCAATCTTTGGTCTCTTCGATTATGGAAATACAATTTTCATAAATTCCCCATCTTTCATAAAATAACAGGGGTTTTCTCCCCAATGGAATACAGTACAAGATTAAGCAAATGCCATAGAACTGATTCTGCATATCAACATTGTTGGCCTATGTATTAATGGTGTGTGGATTGTTCAGGTGTTATCACTCTGGGAGCCTCAGAATCTGAGAGTGATTGATGGACCGCACAGTCAAAACTTTGTTCAAAACACAGCTGGCAGGTTCTAATGCATGCAAAATAAATACACATGTTTTTCAGTTTCAAAAGCACTGGATACTAGAATCAGAGAAGAGCAAATGGCAGGCTGTGTTCACAGGTTAGAACAGTTCTTATACACACCACACAAAAACAACACGAGTGCCAAAGCTGACTCTCTGTAAACAGGAACTAAGTTCCCTACTCCCTAACCATAAAATTCAAATATCTGAACTGGATACTTTGGATAACTTGTTTTACCATTTTTTATTTGTCATGGAGTTATTTCAATTTTCTCTAGTGTATCAGTCCACGTCGAACAGATTATAACACAACTTCCATTCTCTTCAAGGGAATCACTATGGTTGCTGTCGTCTGCCCTGGAGTCTATTCCGACTCACAGGGACCTTATAAGGATAGGGTAGATCTGACCACAGGGTTTCCTAAGTGTCATCTTTACAGGAGCAGATCACCAGGTCTTTTCTCCTGCAGAGCCACTGGTGGGTTCAAACCTCCAACCTTTCAGTTAGCAGCCGAGCACTTAACCACTGCATCACGAGAGCTCCTTTAAAGGAGTGACAGCCCATCAGAAAAAGATCCTTGACCTCAGGAAGCTTAAATTCAGTGTAGCCTTAAAGCAGCTACTTGAACCAATAAAACACAAGATAGAGAACAGTCACGTCAGTGCTGAGGTAGCCGAGGGTACGAAGAGACCAAATGTAGTTGAGTAGACTGGGAAGGTCCATGGAAATAATACCCACATGTCTTAACCTAGATTGATTATAGGATTTCAATCAAGGTGGATGTGGGGAGGGCAGAGTTAACAAGATTACAAAGAACCGAACAGGCAACACATATTTGGAAAAGAGCAAGTTTTTTTTTTTTTTTTTTTCCACTGGTGGGAATGAAGGGTACTTTGGGGGGAAGAGAAAGCATTTTAAATGAAAAATGGAGCCCACATAATTTTGGGCCTTGACTTCAAGGCTAACATGCCTGTGTTAAAATTGAAATATAATATTTTTATATATTCAGGATATAATATAGATATTTTGAACATTTTTGAAAAGGTAGTAACAGGCATAAAGTTGTAGTTCAGGACATTTTATACAGAAAGAATTGGAATGGGAAGAGAACCAAAATGGTCAGATGAGTTGAGAGGCTAATTTAATAATGAAGGGGAAAAATAATTAAAATCATGTTGACAGAAATAAAATTTCTCTTAACAAGTACATTTATCTAAAGCAGTGAAAATAGACTTGCTGCCTGACAAAATTTAAAGCTTGAGAGAAAGAATTAAAAAATGGCTGATTTCAGGCTGAGTGACTGAATAATCATTTCTCCAAAATATGCCAGAATTGAATCCATTCACTGGCTTTTTCTTTTTTTCACCACCCAAGAATATATTCCAAAAGTTAATAGTCTTCAGGTTGAAGACCATTTAAAAGTGAGGCTAATTTTTTTAGGCCATAAAATTTAATGGAATGACTTAGTTCTAATATACTGAATAGCCATTTCTTAAATATTCAAGGGTGTTAACTGTTACCAACCAAGATAAAGTCTCTGGAAATGGTTTTCAAGAAGAATATAGTATATGTGGCAACACTGCATTACTGGAGATGCTCTCTATTGGCGGAGCAGCAGTTAGATTTTCCTTGCTAATGAGATCACAATATTCTTTAGGATATCTAATCTCCCTACTTCTCTATGTCTGGAACTTGAAGAGACAGACTACATTCCAGAAACACACAATGGTTTTAGGTATTTGCTTCTTTTCTTCATAATAGATGAATGTGAATGGTAGCTATGTGTTGAAATGTAATATTTCATCAAAACAAAAAGATCTTGGTACTGTAGCTTAAGTGTTGTGAACCTCGGAATTCTTGCCAGTAAAGATGAGGCAGTAATTCAATTCTTCAAATAAATTAGGTGTATTTGTGAAGACATGGATCAATTTCTTTGAAATCATTCCAGGATCTTCAGTGTTCTGTCCAAAGAACTTTTTGGGCTTCTCTACGCTGACCCTGGCCAAGTTAATCCAGAGAAAAGGCTGCCCACTGTATGTATAAGTGGGAGTGACCCATGAAGTCAACATCATTTCCAACCTTGCTGTTACATCCTAATTTGCATCTTCTTTCCTCTCTCCCTGTCTTCCTCCCTCCCTCCCTTTGGGCTTCTGATTTCTTCCGAATATTCATATCTACAGTTTACCTACTTCTCTGGCTCTGGGGTGGAGACCACACGTTAGCCTGACTAGAACCACTTTTCTGATACTCAACCTTCAGTAGAAGAACAAAAAGATTTGAAGTTCTTTAAAAAAAAAAATAATAAGAAGAACTTTCAAGAAAAAAATGAAGTTCTTTGGAGAGAAACAAATTTTGGTTAACATGTCTGAGCCTCAGTTTCTCTCTCAGTATAAAAGCAGTGATAATAATACATACTGCAAGGTCTTTGTAAAAATTCAGTCAGGTAAGTTCAGCTTCTTTCCCCCTGGTTTTCCTCGGCAGAACACACTGGGGCAGGGGTGGGGTGGGTGAGGGGAGAACACTGACTCAGTTACATAAACAGTACTGATGGGATTCTCTACCTCAATAGTCATGCTAACAATCAAAGCACAGTCTCTGGAGCCCTACAGCATTGATGATTTAACCCTGGTGGCATAGTGGTTAAGGGCTACACCTGCTAACCAAAAGATCAGCAGTTCGAATCCACCAGGTGCTCCTTGGAAACTCTATGGGGCAGTTCTACTCTGTCCTGCAGGGTCGCTAGGAGTCAGAATCGACTCGACAGCAGTGGGTTTGGTTTTTGGTTTTTAAGTAAACCTATTACTTTATAACTTCTTTATAACTTCAATATGCATTTGCACTAACAGGTTTTATGCAGAGAAGGGATTCATGTTCACACTTTGGAACAAGCGCCTGAAGAGAAACAGGAAGTACAGAAAAAGAATGAGGCTGAGTGTTCATGGAACCAAATTCTACTGACAGAAATGTTCCTCTTACAAAGGCATCCACTGGGAGTCTATCAAGTCTTTAAGGCTTTTTTTCCCCTAACTTACTAAACCTCCTAGTTTGGTTTAACTGCTGTGCTCTTTTTTTTCCATACTGACATTTTCATAAAAAGGGCTCAATGCAGAGACCTCTCAAGTTTTCCCTCCATCAGCTGTTTGACTTGGGTGGGTTATTCAGTGATAAAATGGAAGTAATAAAATCTGATTCTGCTACCTCACGGGTTGTTCAGAGACTCAGACATATTTATGAAAGAGCTTAATGTAATTTACACACATGTAAATGATGTCAAGTCATTGAATATTTTTGCAACTTCATTGACATAGAAAAGCATGTATCAAGTAAAAACTCTGAATGTTGCATTAATTATTGGAGACCAGTTTCCAGGGAGGACATGACATGAATATAAGTAATGTTGTGCTAGGTTAAATACATAACTATTCTGTATTTGTCACTGGCCAAAACCAAAAACCAAACCCATTGCTGTTGAGTTGATTCCGACTCATATCAATCCTATAAAAAAAAAAAAAAAAAAGACAGGGCAATTCTGCCTCTTAGGGTTTCCAAGCAGACTGACACATCTTTCCCTGTGGAGCAGCTGATGGGTTCGATTCGCCAATCTTTGAGTTAGCAGGTGAGTGCTTAAACCACTGTTTGTCATCAGGGCTCCTTTTGACACTGGCATCAAGGAATAATTCAGGAAACAATATGCTTGACATCTGTTATGGATTGAACCACGTGCTCCCCTAAATAAGTTGAAGTCCTAACCCCTGGACCCATGAATGTGACCTTGTTTGAAAATAGGGTTTTTCTTTTATCAGTTAAGTTGAAGTAGGTCATACTGGAGTAGGATGGGTCCTAATCCTAATCTCTTCTGAGTTGTGTCTTATGAAAGACAGCAGGCAGGGAAAGAGAGTCATGCATGGGGTGAAGACCAGCACCATCTGAGGGTCTTTCTGCAAACCAAGGAATGTCAAGAAATGCCTGGGGCTCTCAGAAACTGAAAGAGACAAGGAGAGTCGGTGGCGAGAAAGCGCATTCCCGCCCAATGCCCTGAATTCAATTTACAGCCTCCAGAATTGTGAGACAATAAATTTCTGTCCTGCCAAGCCACCCACTTTACCACATTTTGCTACGGCAGCTCTAGAAAATTAAGACAACATCCAAAGTGAGCATTTAAAATATTTTGAAAATTATCATTAGCACCTCTTAAATTATACTTCTACCATCTTGAATTCTCTTAAATGCTTTTAAATTTATCTACATTTTCAATCTGCATCACATCGGCAGGGATAATGGCTTCTATCATTGTCACCCTTCCCCAAACTACGTTTTAAAAACTATACTTTTAATTATAAAATTACCCCCTTAAACAACAAAGGAACACTAGAGAAAATCATAATGAGACGGTTAGGAATGAAAATTTAGTACCGTATTATTTCTGCTTGGCCTAAGATAAGTGCGCAGACTGAAGATATAGATGACCTCAGACTGGCATAGTATGGTTTGTCATGTATATGTGTACACACAAACACACACACACAGACACAGCTACAGCCAAAGATTGAGAAAATGGAATATAGTGACTGAGACTCATTATATTTATTTCACGAGTTATATGATGCTTTTATGTCGAAATATGCCAAGGGTAAAAGCCACTTAGAATCGAATGGGCAATAAAAACCCTTAGAAGGCAGCTAACCATGTAAACAAGTACAGCCACACACCCTACCCCTACCCTACTCTATTTTGAACTCTAGTCTCAATTATGGACAGCTCTGTCTAGCTTGATTCGTACACAGCAATTTGATATGCTTCTTTCTTCCAAACTTGGCAGGTCTCAAGTGTTCTTGACCTGGCTTTTACACCGGAATTTAAATTTCTGACTTGCCCTGAAACGATCCTCGGTGCCTTTTCTTGACTTTAGCCTCTTGCCTCATTGGCCCCATCGGCCACCCATAGTGTTCACTCTTGAGAAAGGACTAACTTAGGATCCTATGCTTAGCATACCGTGCCTATGCACAAACTATGCCATTTGCCAGCTTTAGTATTTCCTCAAACTCCATTTTTCCTAACATAAGTCCATTTCTCTTAACTGTCTCTCGATAGATAACTCTCTCCAACGCTGAATAGTTTTTTTTTCTTTCTCTTCAATGCCTCCAACTCTAACTTCACAGAACCTTGAAAGAACATCTTTTCCTAATACAAGAGACATGAGGGTCTGGTGATGTTTTCAGATATATCACCAAGCTTTCATTCTACAATGTCCATATTTAGTCAGGCATTCTGATTATTTATTTTAAATCATAGCATGATATTGACTGGTATTTTCAGAAAACATGATGTCTTCAAGGTTCTTTTTGAATAAAAATGATGAACGAGAGCTCATCACGTATTAAGTTGATTTTATATATCTGTAAGCACATTTCTGGGTAGCCCAAATGGTTAAGTGCTCAACTACTAACCTCGAGGTTGGTAGCTTGGACAAAACCAAGAGGGGCGTTGCAAGAAAGGCCTGGCAATCTGCTTCTGAAAGTTCACGGCCTTAAAAACCCTACAGAGCACAGTTCTACTCTTCAACACATGGGGTCGCCATGAGTTGGAATCAACTTGACAGTAACTGGTTTTGGTTAACGCATTTCCTCATGCTCTCTGCCCTTACTGAGGCTCATCTGACCCGTGTCCCCACTCACGTGGCCTTGAGAGAATTTCACACTACCTACGTCCACCTCCTTGTCATTGCACTATTCAAAAGAGCTACATATTTGGAGACTCCGCGGTGCCTCTGACTTCAAGACCATTGTCTTAGTCATCTAGTACTGCCATAACAGAAATACCACAAATGGATGGCTTTAACAAAGAGAAATTCATTCTCTCACAGTCTAGTAGGTTACAAGTCCAAATTCAGGGTGTCGGCTCCAGGGGAAGTCTTTCTCTCTCTGTCGGTGTCTGGAGGAAGGTCCTTGTCCTCAAGCTTCCCATGGTCAAGGAGCTTCTCAGGCGCAGGGGCCACATGTCCAAAGGACGTGCTCTGCTCCTGGTGCCGCTTTCTTGGTGGTATGCGGTCCCCAACTCTCTGCTTGCTTCTCTTTCCTTTTATGTCTTGAGAGATAAAAGGTGGTGCAGGGCACATCCCAGGGAAAACTCCCTTTATGTTGGATCAGGGAGGTGACCTGAGTGACAGTGGTGTTACAATCCCACCCTAATCCTCTTAACGGAAAATTACAATAACAAAATGGAGGACAACCACACAATACTGGGAATCGTGGCCTAACCAAGTTGATACACACACTTTTTGGGGAACATAACTCAACCCATGGCAATCATTTATAAAAGATAAACAGGTAACCCAGTCGTTGATTACTAAGGACTTGATTCCCTTTTACAGCACTTCTGAATCCAGAGAAGGGCCTCAAACACTTTCTACTTCCTGACTTTAACACAATATTTTCTCTGTGCCAAAGCTTTTTTTTTCCATTTCCATTGTAACTCTATATCTGACAGCTTTAGTATGAAAGAGTCAACAGCATTCTGATAATCTAAATAAATTATACATAGTGTGTTTCCCTTGGCCTTAAATCTACTTGACTCATCTTAAAAAAAAAAAAAAAATCTTCTCCTTAGTGATATTTCAGCATTGGAACTATGTTCTCTTCTTCCAGTAGGTTAAGTTGTTTATAGTAAAAAAAAACAAAAACAAAAACCTATTGTCATCGAGTCGATTCCTACTCGTAGTGACCGTATAGGACAGAGTAAAACTGCCCCATAGAGTTTCCAAGGAGCGCCTGGTGGATTTGAACTGCTGACCTTTTGGTTAGCAGCCAAACTCTTAACCACTACACCACCAGGCTTTCCATAGTACAACAAACCAAAAAAAACAAACAAACTCATTGCTGTCAAGTCGATACTGACTCCTAGCAACCCTATAGGACAGAGTAGAACTGCCCCATAGAGTTTCCAGGGAGTGCCTGCTGGATCTGAACTGCCAACCGTTTGGTTAGCAGCTGCAGCACTTAACCACAATGCCACCAGGGTTCCCATAGTACAATAAGTAGTCATTTATTCCTTTATCTCATCCCATACATATCCATCTATGTATCCATCCTCCTATCCATCGTTCCATTCTTATGTTTCTTCTTTTTATTTATTTATTAAAAAACACTATTAATGAATAGCAAATAGTACAGTCATTGAAGCAGACTCATTAGCACAATTAGAAGAGTGCATCAAATGAGTTATAAATGCAGAGTCCATTAGAAGAAAAACTATCTTTAGGCATAGGGACTTAATGCTTAGCTTTCCATAAACTCAAGCTCTGGAAAGTTCACAAAAATAATTTTAGAAGCTACTAAAATGAAGGTAGAAATATAGCTTAGTGAGCTCGTGAGACACGTATTTTAGCTATTGTTGAAAGTTTAGTAGATGGCTCAAAGCAGGAGGGAAATGAATGGATGAATAGGACCAGAAGGAGAGTAAGGATCTCACAAGTCTACCTCATGCTAGGTGTTTTATGCATTGGTTACCTTGTCTAACCCTCCCAGTAGTCCACTGACATAGGCTCATTAACTCGTTTTATAGACAACACACCTAGGCTTGAAGAGGTAAAATAAGTTCCCTAAAGTTATACTGCAAGTAAATGGTGAGACCAGGGTCAACACAGTATTTTCCTGCTCAATTTTTTTTTTTGGTGCTTTTCTGGTACTTTAAGTGGAAAACTGGTATATATTAACATTCAAAACCATATGAAGATTTTTGGTGTTGTGATTATATTTAAGTCTATCTGTTTTCTTCACAGTTATAACAGTGTTTAAGAAACCCTGGTGGTAGAATGGTTATGTGGTTGGCTGCTAACCAAAACACTGGTGGCTCCTTGGGAGCTCCCCTAAAGATTACAGTCTAGAAAACCCTACGGGACAGCTTTGCTCTGTCACATGTCACTGAGAGTTGAAATCAACTGGACGACCCCTAACAAAAGCAACAACATAATAGTATATAATTTAGCTAGTCACTACATATCGACTTGATGGCAACAGGTTTGTTTTTGGTTTTAAGCCCTGGTTGTGCAGTGGCTAAGAGCTCGGCTGCCAACCAAAAGGTGGGTGGTTTGAATCCACCACCTGCTCTGCGAGAGAAAGATGTGGCAGTCTGCTTCTGTAAAGATGGCCTTGGAAACCCTATGGGGCAGTTCTACCCTGTCCTATAAGGTTGTTATGAGTCAGAATCAACTCAAGGGCTAGGTTTTTTTGATACATTGTACATTATTAAAATACATAAATTCAAATAAATATAGGCATTGATTTCAAAGTCAAATATTTGAAGTGAATAATTTCTCTGTACCTAGTTGAGTCAAACAATTTGCATGTCGTTTATTACGAGATATCTGATCTCAGGTTCAATAGAGTCATTGGTAGAATTTAAGAAGCAGCGCTTTTTAGGGTTAGCTTCAGTCATGCCTTCCAAAAGTTTTAGCGTACTGAAATTCAGCAAATAAGGATCAAAAGAATATTAGTTTAGCTGCTGACTCAAATTACTTCACAACAGTATGGAACTATAACAAAATAACTTAAAATATCTTAAAGTAGCTGTTATGTAAACCTCCGCTAGCACTAATTGTCACAACGAGACTACTTAGGACAAACCAAAAAAAAAAATCCATTGCTTTCTAGCCGATTCCGACTAATAGCGACCCTATAGGATGGTGTAGAATTGCCCCATAGGGTTTCCAAGGGCCAGCTGGTAGATTTGAACTGCTGACCTTTTGGTTAGCAGTCAAGCTCTTAACCACTGCACCATCAGGGCTTACTTAAAACCAAAAACAAATCTGTTGCCGTCGAGTCGATTCCAATTCATAGTGACCCTATAGGACAGAGTAGAACTGCCCCATAGGGCTTCCAAGGAACTCCTGATGGATGTGAACTGCTGACCTTTTGGTTAGCAGCTGTAGCACTTAACCACTACTCCATCAAGGGTTTCCAGGGCTTACTTAGGACAAGGAAATTAAAAAAAAAAAAATTGCTATCGTGTATATGCTAGGATGTCCGTACGAATAATAATAAACTACTTTGCCTTCTCTCCCTAATGATGGCAATTTGAGAAAATCCCTGAATAAAATAAAAGAGGATTCCAAATCAACAACTACAGATATTTTTATCTGGAAGTGGGGTGTGACTTAGGTGCTCTGCAGTCGCAGCACTGATATTGTGTAAAACACATTTGTGTAGTGTAACCTCTTCTAATCTACAAGCTATACTGAGGATTTAAAAAAAAAAAAAAAAAAAGATTTGGCTGTATTTCATGCCAAGACGAGAGGTGGTTTGATGCTTGACTTACAACGCCTTTATAACATCACTTATTAGTGAAATGAAGGATTCCCCTGAAGGAAAAGCTCTTTCAGTAGCTCTGTTAAACTGTTGGACGCTAAATTATTTCTACAGAAATATCTGAAGGGGATCAGAAAATAAAAAGTATGCATCTAGGTAAATATTCTAAAGTAGTAAAAGCTGATAGATATTTAAAGTTCAAACTGTATTTGCTTTGTTGTAATCTCTTTGACCATGAGGCTGGTTGGACAATACCATGCTCATAAATTTTGTTTCCTGTGTTGTGATTCTTGGTATGCTTATTGTCATTTTTCTCAAAGTCCAATGATTCCGTCACAGCCAGAAGTAGGTAAGATTCTGACAAACTTCCAAACAACTGGGCACTGATAGAGTCTTAAGGTTTAAGTTAAAGTTTCTTTTGTCTCCTACGTCTGTCAGGGTCTGAATCTCCCTGAGAAGGAACACCAGGTAGCTTCAGGATATGACAGATTATTTTACTCAGCTAAGGGGTCTCTATACGTGCAGTGATATCAGGGAACAGGGAAGGTTTATAAGCACGTCGATCACAATCAGCTCGTTTCTTGAATTGAAACATAGGGAATTTCTTAAATTGATCTTTCCTGAGTCAACGTCTTCTAGTTCTCTGTCCATCTTATAAATTTTGTGATCTTGATGATGGCTATCAAGATGAGACAGATGTCTGCTATAATAAGGACAGGGAATAGGTATTATTCCAGAAGTAGAGTTAATTCTGGGACTAAGACAATGTGACACCCCTTTTTCATATGTGAATTCATCTTTCAGGGAATTAGCTGATGTTTCACCAATAGAGACAAATGAAATGTCAATCACCTTTGACATGTGAATGGGTCCCGTGGTAAACAGGACATCACAAGGAGCATGGTGAACTCTGGCTGCTTGGCATTTGATTCTTTCTCCATTTAAAACCTTAGTATTCAAATGACAACAATCTTCTAATTAGCGGAGCTATGAGTTCACAGGCATTCGTTGCCTTTGATTTAACCAGAAAATTCTCTACATTTGCGTGTGGAGGTTGATAACCCAGACTTGCTGGGAGGTCACTGATGTCTACAATGCATTTTTCAAAGCTATATATGGTAAAGTATTGGCTTCTCCAGATAATAGGTTTAAGGCTTCAAATTTGCTGAATAGTCAAAATGGTATATCCCTGTGGCTGACAACATTGATATCCCGATGGAAAGTGGCATCTGAATTATCTGGAAGCCTGAACAAGGTCATTCTATAATGTTGCTGTGGAAGAAGCTCCACCAGGGCTCTCAGATGCCAGCACCCGCCCATACTGTATTTATATGTCCTTCCAGGCTAGCTGAGAGGTTGAATGGGGGAAAATGACATTCTTGGAGAACAGAGGTAACCTGGGAATTTGGGAGAGGCTTATTACCTGACAAGAACATGGATACGTTCCAAAGGGCAAATGGAAATCGCCAGAAACTCTTAAGGGGGAAGGAACATATCCTGAACATGAGGAGGAATAGAGAACTTTGAAAATGGTGTTAAGAAAATTTGAAAATGTGTTAGATACGTGAGGCAGCCTATAAGAGCAGTAGCAAGATGTGTTTGATTCCTGCACACCAAAGCTTTATCTATAGGCTCTGAAAAGAAAGGGCGAATTAGAGAAGAAGGGGCTCGATTATAACATAGATCAGAGGTTCTACCAGGGGTGATTACGCCCCCACCCTGGGGACGTTTGGCAATTTCTGGAGAAATTTTTGATTATCACGACTGGAGGTGGGGGCGCTGCTACAGACTTGTAGTGAGTAGAGTTCGGAGATGCTGTTCAATGTCCTGTTATGCACAAGAAACCCTCAAAACAAAGAAGTATCTGGTCCAAGATGTCAAGAGTGGCACTGCTGAGAAACCCCAAATCAGGCTATCCTACTTTGCTTTACTTTTATTGAGCAAGCACTCAATAAATAATTTTAGATGACAATGACATTCTGAAATTCTGATAAGCTTATCTGCCTTCCTGAAGCCTTTGTTCCACATTTATAACAAAAACAGTCCTCTGCAGTTTTGAGGGAAGAGTTGTAGGAAAAAAGAGTCACATTTAAGGACGATACATGGCTCATTCACACACTCTCACACACACACACATACGCTCTTTCGCAAAGGCATATCACAGATGTCCAGTAGCACTGAACTGCAATTATCCAAAATAAAGTGCGCGAGAACACACGGCTCTCCTGCTGTACAATTATCTAGCTCAAGTTCAGCACGTCCGCTAAAATGGAGACGTGCTGACCGAGTGACTCTGCTGAATCTCCAGGGATGCAGAGACAACTAACTCAACAGTTCATTAGCTGGCCTGTGCTACTCTCAATTGGCTTCCATACCATGTAAGGTCACAATTAAAATTCAAAGTTAATATGAAGATAACCAGTCTATTTTAGGCAATTTCAGACAAGGTTTATTTGCTTTCACTCAATTGCATCCTTCACACATGGCCATAAAGCTCAGCAGGATAATGGCACTTGAAAGGTGGACCTCACAACTTTAGAGTCAGCAGACTGCCTCTGGACTCCCATTTGAAAACAAGGTTAACCTGAACCCAGAGTTTTCCTGAGTGCTGTGAGTTTCTCTGAAGGCAGTGAAATCTTCCTCCGAAGGACACGGGGAATGGACGACTATAAACTTGTATTTATAACGATCGAATCCAGGATCTAGGCTGATAAAAGAGTGATTCATCTTCTCACCCACTTTAAGATTGCTGCATCATTAATCCAGCTATCCAGCAGCAGGTAGAAAGCATCCTGCCTGGGGAACCCTGCGTCTTGGTTTCTAGTTCTCCCCTAGTCTCTAGCATTCAGTTCTCTTCCCTTGTAAAATTAGATGGTTAGATAAGATGATCTGCAAATCCTATCAGCAGGTACCAGGAGCCCTGGTGGCACAGTGGTTAAAGTGCTCAGCTGCTAACTAAAAGGTTGGTGGTTAGAACCCACCAGGTGCTCTGCGGGAGAAAGGCGAAGCAGCCTCTTCCGTAAAGATTTATGCCTTGAAATCTCTACAGGGCAGTCCTACTCTATCCTATAGGGTCACTATGAGTCAGAATTGACTTGATGGCAATAGATTTTTTTTTTTTTTTTAAGATAGCTAAGACAGTACCTCCAACCCATACCTCAGTCCATACCAAACCTAAAAACAATTTTATTAGGCCTTTCACTCTCTTGCTCAATAAACTTTAGTATATTCCCATTGCCTAAATTTGCAACTCAAATTGTTAGCTTTGGGTTCCAAGTCCTGTACCATTTGATCCCATTGGACACTACTGCGTTAATCTTTGTCACTTCCTCTACGTGAACCATCCAGTCCAACCAACTCGGCTTCTCATTACACTTAAACTTCCTGCCTTGAAAAGTTCTTTCTACTCTTGGAATGGCTTCTCCTTTTCTCTTGACTATACTAGTCCAACTCATTTTTCTAAGTCTCATTTATATTGATCCATAGAAACAGCTCCAAATAATCGCAGTTTGGAGTAACTAGTCTTCTCTTTATGCTCTCAGCAATATAATAAGGAGACCTGGTGGTGTGGTGGTTAAGAACTCAGCAGCTAACAGAAAAGACTGGTAGTTTGAATCCACCAACTGCTCCTTAGAGAACCCTATAGGGCAGTTTTACTCTGTCTTATAGGGTCACTATGAACCATAATTGACTCAGTGGCAACAGTTTATGCTCTCAAAGTACTTTACTAGAGTCAGAATTCACTCTACGGCAACAGGTTTTTTTTTTTTTTACAGCACTGAATTGTTATTGAGTCTCCCCCTACTCACGGCCACTCCCAACTCATGGTGACCCCATAAACAACGAAACAAAACACTGCGTGGTCCTGCACCATCCCACAGGATTGTTGCAGATTGTTGTGACCCATTGAGTTTTTCACTGGCTGCTTTTTGGAAGTAGATTACCCAACCTTCCTTTCTAGTCTTAGTCTTGAAGCTCTGCTGAAGCCTGTTCAGCATCATAGCAACACACAATACTCCCCTGATGGACAGGTGGTAGCTGTGCAGGGGCCAGGAATCGAACCTGGGTCTCCTGTATGCAAGGAAGAATTCTACCACTGAATCACCCCGCTGCATTGTTAGCGACGTCTAAACATGTTTCCTAGCTATTGCCTCCCCACCTTAGTAATTTCTTAAGGGCAGTGATGTCATCTTATAATTCTTTCAATTCATTTCGTGTAGCACAATATTTTTGCACTTACTATGGGTTCAGTACATCAGTTGATAGATTTGAATAATGATTTTATAAGTGAGGTTTGGGCTTAAATCTCCCTATAGGATCCTAAGGCAGAGCCCTCTGCCAAATGAAAACATTCGTGCTCACTGCATCCATCAAACAAAAACGCTCAAACGCAAAGCCTGGTGACTGAAAGGAGGCAAAAAGGTGGGCATTTTAAGGGCAGAAATCCAATCCTCAAGGCAAGCAGAGGACATCCCATAATGAGTTCTCATGCAGACACAGAAGTAGGAGTGCACATTTTAGACAAATAATAATTTTTTAATTACAGCTCTGAAAGCAGAGGTCTTGGAATGAGCAGGAAGGGTTTACAAGTCAGACCTGGACCCAACACGGCCGCTCATTGTCCATGGTCATCCATTTCATGTTAAGTCTTCACAGAAATAGATTTAATTATTCCAGCAAAAACATTAAAAAAAAAAAAAAAAGAATTAATGAATGGGAGAAAAAAAGATGATTTAGAAAAGTTTAATAAAGGAAACTAGAGCAAGGTAATACCATGCTGTGACAGATTTTCTATATCTACTGTAGAAGCCCAGGTAAATTGCTTACATCTGACTTTGACTGACGTTATTATCGGTAACAGACATCCCAAATTAAATTGGTTTACATAGCAATATGAGATATACTAGGTCAATTCACTTATTCATGGTAAAATAGCTTTTCCTTTAAGCCAGATATTCCACGAGGGCATGAAAATGAGCTACATCAATGGGTGAGGCGAATGACTGTTAAAACATTTCCAGGCAAAATCAGTCTGGACATACTCTGTGGTTAAAAACTAGAATGCCGAGGACTTTATTGTAAATTTATTAGTTAAGAGCTGTTCATAGCTTCTTTCTGAGGAAAGTTTAGGCCATGACGCCATGTGTCCCCTTAGCCTCTACACAGAGAGTAGTTAGCTGTTCTCTTGGCAATTTGGTTAGGTTTCCTAATTTTCATAAACTCATGCCAACCCTGCTGCTCTCTCCACTGATCTGTTTTTAATCCCCTACGGAGAATACTCACTCCAGACCTTCGCTGAGTTATAATTATAAATCCCCTTGCTGCTCAACTATTATCGGAAGGAAGGTTTAGAAAGCTGATGTCCATGAAAAATATTTTGATGGACAAGCAGTTCTTGTCTTTATGTTGCATCATTCTGCAAAATCTTAGGCCTGGAAAAATTTAATTATTCAACTTTTTCGACATCCAGGCTGTTGAGCACAGCTGGATAAAAATTAATAAACCACACAGATTAGAGGTTCTAAAAATCTGTGTGGTGTCTGCCCTTAGCTGGCCCCCTTGATACAGTCTTCTTCTTTTTAATGTTCATTGCTGCTTTAGTCACAATAGCAAATAAGTGGAAACAACCAAAGCGCCCATCAGCAGATGAACGGATGAGCAAATTGTGGTACGTACACACAATGGAACACCACACAACTACAAAGAAAAATGATGAGTCTGCAAAACACATGACAACATGGATGGACCTGGAGGGCATAATGCTAGGTGAAAAAAGTCAAGCATATAACGATAAATATTATATATGATCCCTCTTTTATAAGACAAGAATAGACATACATAGACAGACCATTGTTCATTGGTAGTTAACAGGGAGAGAAGGGGGAAGGGAAAGCAGCTGTAGCTTTAGGTCATACAGACCTGTCATTTTCGGTGATGGGAAAAGTGGCACTGAATGAGGATGTAGTGAGCACAGCACAACCAAAACAAAAATGAGTCTTTGAGCACATGCGGATGGGCATAGGTATACTGATATAAGGGTATACACAGGTCAGAACAGAGACATGTATCTATAATCCAACCAAAACAAAACCCATGGCTGTCAAGTTGATTCCGACTCATAGTGACTCTATAGAACAGGGTAGAACTGCCACGTAGGGTTTCCAAGGCTATAATCTTTATGGAAGCAGACTGCTACATCTTTCTCCCATGGAGCGGCTAGTAGGTTTAAACTGTTGACCTTCGGTTAGCAGCCAAGTGCTTAACCACCGCAACACCAGGGCTCCTTATAGAAGTATCTCTAAGTATGTATAAATACAAACATGTGGGTGCAGGCACAAATATTCATTGAAGACACAAATATGGATACTCCCCAGACATAACCAAATACTTTCCAAGATTGGTTTTCTGGGTTTGAAAGCTTAGGACCGCTGTCTCATGAAATAACTCAGTCAACTCGCATAACAGTTCACAAAAGTCACGATCTGTCTCCTAGTGAAGTGAGTAGCGTCTGGGGTCTTAAAAGCTAGTGAACAGCTACCTAAGACACAATTCTGGGTCTCCACTCGCCAGGAGCAAAAGAGTAAGAAGCGAAGCAAAAGCTCAGAGAAGAAACAAGTCTACAGGAGCCAAGGCCTCATCTACCCTGAGGGAAGAAGAACTAGATGGTGCCTGGCTACCACTACTGAGTGTTCTGACCTGGGTCACAGTAGATGGTCCAGGATAGAAAGGGAGAAAAATGTGGAGTAGAACCCAATCAATACAGCCTTCAAGTTCATCTACGTGCCCCTACTAAGCCCCCCCTTTTCTCATTAAACACTTACCTTTTGTCTAATCTCCTAGATCCGCTCTACTTAAAGTCTGCAATCACCAGCCAAGAGCTCTTACTCCTCACTCACTACCTAGAAACTTCCAATCTTCCAAACATTTTGCTTTCCTCCATGTCTTGGAAGAAATCATATCTCCTTTTGCACTCGAGGCTTTTCTTTCCACCCAGATCCCATCTCCTCCCATTTCTTTTCCTTTCTAATGGCATCTTCCTTACCCAATAAAAACGTTCAAGTCTCTCCCATCCTGAAGAAACAATCTACTTGCATATACCCTTACTTGGTGTTAAGAGTTTTCACCCATTGCCTCAACTCCTGCACAGCCCCTACACTCCTGAAATCACTGAATCTGGCCTCTCTCCAGCACTCCACTGAGGGTGCTCTCTTCTCAGGCATGCGTGTTCATCTGGCTCTACAACCTCAGCCATTATTTCTCTGCTGGTGCCCTCCACATCTGTATTTCTAACTCAGAATTCTCTGCCGAGTTAATTGTCATATAGAAAATTGCCTACAGAACACCTCCGTGTTCATTTACCACTGAATCTGCTTGGATGTGCCACTAAAATTCAATGTGTCTTAAACTGACATGATATCCTCCCCCTACAAACTTGTTCCTCTTCCTGTTTCCTTTTGGCTAGGTCCTTCATGGCACCCAACTCTCCTGGACAAGAAAGAGGGTGGAGACAGAGCAGGAGCGGTAATATATTTCTTATTTTTGCATTTTCAATTTCTAACACAGTATCGAATGCAGAGTAAGTGTCAATACTTTTTTTTTTTTGAAAGAATGAATGAATTCTTTAGATACTATCCCTGGTTTAACCCCACTGACATCATGTTGTTGTTGTGTGTTGTCGGGTCAATTCTAACTTACAGTGACCCTAAATGGCATAGTAGAACTGCCCCATAGAGTTTCCTAGGCTGTAATCTTTACAAGAGCCTGCCTGCCTATAAAAAATACTTTTAATGAGTTTCCCTTGGATATTATACTCTTGGCCATATTGAGGGATGAGGCTGCAAGAAACTATCAATGAAACCAGCTACTGTAATTATTTTAAGAACAGCATGAAGGATATTTCTTACAACACTACAACATATCTCTTATACGAATTCTACCTAAGAAATTTCTTTATACCTAATAATCAGGACTGGGCAGTACTTCATTCCATTGTGCAGGTGATAGCCATGAGTTGCCGGTGATTCCACGGCAGCTAAAAACAATAATGAAGTCTTTTTAAACTTCTCCTTCATTTTCAACTAGATTGTTGCCAGTGTACAAGGTCCTAAAACACTACCTGCCCTGGAAAGTAACATTTTTGTTTATTTATTCCAAAGCTTTGCATTAAATGGTGACCCTGGTTCTGGAATTTAACTTGCTTAATCAAAAACTTAAGTTTTAAGAAGAACAAACAAGTCTGTCTTGGAAAAAATATAGCCAGAGTGCTCCTTGGCAGTGAAAATAACAAGACTTTGTCTCACATACTTTGGTCATGTTATCAGGAGGAACCAGTCCCTGGAGAAGGACATCATGCTTGGTAAAGCAGAGGGCTGGCAAAAAAGAAGACCCTCAATGAGATGGACTGACAAAGTGGCTGCAGCAATGGGCTCGAGCATAACAACAATGGTGAGGTTGGCGCAGGACTGGTCAGTGTTTTGTTCTGTTGTGCATACGGTGACTATGAGTTGGAACTGACATGACGTACCTCACCACAACAACAAGCAAAAACTTTAATATTTTAATAGCATCTGTATTAAGGCTAGAACCCTAAGAACTTGAGTTTATTCTCGTACAGAATAAACTCAGGCCTCTCCACTGCCTAGATACTCTACTTGGTGACTTCTGGATATATACACACACTAGCTCTGTATGGCAAGAGATATGGTGACTCAACTTGACAAAAGTGTTCCAGTTTTTCTATGCCACAGCTTACGAAAAGGACAAAGATACTTGGAAAAACAGGTGTATTGCCAAGAAGAGCACTGCACTGGGAGCTCAGATGTCAGTGACAGCTCCCAGAGGTAGGTTACAGCACACCACCACCAGCCAGCACCAAGGTATACCAGGAATGGAACATGAGCCAAACGTGAGTCCAATCAGAGGCATGGCAAATCCACGTTAGTTCCAGGAAGGCGTGCAAGGCAAGGTGAGGCTGCTTTGTAGGTGGCATGGCTTCCAAGTCAGGGTGAAAGATACAGCAAGGCAAAAACAATCTGAAAAAAACCAGAGGTGCTAAATAAAAACAGGGCTGCCAAAAGTCACACGAACAAGGAGAGCTGACATATATGGCAAGGGCAAACGTATCCCAGCCATTTAGTCCAGGGTTAAGGCAGCAGTCCCCACCAGATGCCTCAAAAGCCGAGGCAGGATGGGATCAGCAGCCTCTTCATGGTGACACTGTTTCTTATTGGGGTGATGTGGATTGTTAGCCTACAGGCTGATGCTTCTCATCTCAAGGGTAAAAAACAAAAAATCAAACAAAAAAATCAAATCTTTACATTTCACAGCTTCTCAAGGTGAGGGTTTCAGAGACGGCTTGGCGGAGTTCTCAATGGTTTCAGAAGAGTGAAGGGGCAGCCCTGTAATGGCAAGTGCTCAGAGGGAATGGCTGAGACGCACATGGATGCGGGCAGTTTGGGGTCAAAGGTCAAACTCTGCCATCAGCATGTAACGTGGGTCAGCCACAAAAACATTCTAAACCCAATCCCTACTCTTTACAGAAAACATTAAACTCTCAAAATGGTCGCTAAGGCCACTTCCGCTACTAAGTTTCATGAATCTTTTATCGCTCATGATAATCATCAGTTTTACAAATACAGACTCGGAATGCTAACTTAATGAATTCTGATTTATTTCTTTTATTAAATGACGTTTAAATTGGAGTATATTCTTTTCCAGCACCTGAATGAGCTACTGAATAATTAAAACCACTTTATACTTATGGTTACATATTTTATTACTAACTATAGACACTGGATCTCAAAATACATTTGCACAAGTCTTTCATGAACATATTACATCTGAAGAGAAGAGAAGGAAAGCAAAATGACCTTCTGTCCATCAGAATCTATTACCAAAGGCTTCTGCAGCTAATGGGCTCTGTCATCCAAGAAGAGTAAATCGATTTATTAGTTTAAACAAACAAACAAAAAAAAAACAGTGCTAGTTTACTCAGGAGAAAATGCTTGCTTGGAATGATCAGCGATCAGCTGACCAGGAATTTAATTCATACTTTCTGTCACTATAAAGTTAATATAGGCTTTAATGTGGCCATTCAACAACTGAGAAGTTTTCAATGTCCTGAAAGACAGAAGATCTGAAAACTATCAGGGTTTTGAGAAAGGCAGAAGCTAGCCAGCAATCCCAGCCAGTGAGATATACGAGAAGCATGAGAAGCAGGTGGGGTTAAATATAATTCAGATTTCGCCATTAGTTAGCCTCTGTGTTACCTCAAATATAAGAGGAAGGCAAGAAAGCTAAAGTCTCCTCCAACTGGGCTGGTCAGAATCATTAGCTTGGCTGCATTGCTGAGTTGTACCCTTAAACTAGTCAATGAGCCCTTCCAGATTTAATTTTCTCTTCTGTAAAATGTGGCACACTTGTTAAATACCACTCAGTGGAACTCTGGCCAGCACAGTCTGGGACTTTTATCAGTCGATCGTTGAACTCAGGCATATGTACTGCTCATCTTTTTGTTTTATAGCATCTAGTATTTTTTTTTTTTTTTAGTACAAGGTAGGCAAGGGTAGCACTATATTTTTAACCATCTTTTCCATATTTTACAATTTGAGATGTTTCTTTTCCTAAACCTTAAAACTACTTGGGAAGCACTGCATTAGTTTTTCCAGAATCAAAATAGTTTATTTTTCTTGTTACAAAATTAATGAACATAGATGATAACAATTCTAAAATTACTAAAAATATATAAAGATTATCAGCACAATCTCACAACCTATAGCGCTGTTGACATGTTGTCAAATATCCTTGTAAGTATTTTCTATGTGTATACAGAAGCTTAGATTCCTATACTGAAAAAGTAAGTTCACGCTACATGAACTATTATTATCTGCCTAATTAAGATAATAAAACCGGTATAATTTCTTACTGCTTGGGGTTTCTCTTTCTTTTTATCGGTCAGGGTTCTCCAGAGAAACAGAACCAACAGGATACATACAGAAGGATGAATAAAGGGATTTATTTTAAGGAATTGGATCCCGCGATTGTGTGCACAGGTAAGTCTGAAACAGGCAGGGCTGGCAGCAGGCTGAAAACTCAGGCAGCGGTTGATGTTTGGGTCTTAAATCCAGTATCTGTACGGAAGGAAAGAGGCTGGAAACCCAGGTAGGATTTCTAGGTTAATCTTGAAATCTCCAGGAAATCTTCTTCTCTAGAAAATTTGTTTTTGTTCTTAAGGCCTTCAATGGACCTGATGTTCAGCCCACATTGTGTCAACTGATGGTAAATATTAATCACATCTATAAAATACCTTCCTAGCCACATCTAAAGTCATGTGTGACCAAATAACTGGGCACCATAGCTTAGCAAAGTGGACAGATAAAATTAAGCATCCTGCTTTCACTCTGTCTGCACACACACAGATACACAGACACACACAGACACACCCAGACACACACGGACACACACATGGACACAGACAGACAGACACACAAAGACACATAGAGACACACACAGACAGACACAGATACAAAGACACACACAGAGACACACACACACACAGAGATGCACATATACAGACAGACACATATACACACACCGTCTACATACATCCCCTCTATAATTTTTCATTGCTTTTTTCATAGTATTCTATTATTTTGAGGTATTAAATTAACCAATCCTCCTTGATTGAACATTTAGTATGGCAGCTAATTTGTTGATATTATAAAAATAATCTATACACATTTCTGTACATACACATACACACATTTGTTTGATTTTTTCCCAATATTCCATAAATACATATTGAAAGTTTTCTGTGTTCATCTTCTCTCCTAAGTGCTGGGGCTTCAGAGGTGAACAAGAAATTTATGTTTTGTATTTCCTTAATCTAAATTTGGAGGTCCCCTGGCAACACAGTGATTAAGCGCTTGGGTACTAACCAAAAGGTCAGCGGTTCACTTGAACCGACCAGGCACTCCACAAGAGAAAGATGCGGCAGTCTGCTTCCATAAAGATTACAGCCTTGGAAACTCTATGGGGCAGTTGTACTCTGTCCTATAGGGTCACTATGAGTTGGAATCCACTCGATGGCAATGGGTTTTAAGATAAATTTGTAGAAGTGGAATTCCTAGCTCTAGGATTTTAAATTCTCATTTTAAACTGCCAAGTCAACATGCAGAAATGTTTTAAAAATATATAATGCCTATAAACATAAATGAGAGCCCATTTTCCCATACTTTTGCTAATATTGGCCATTATTAATCTTTGTCAATTTCATAGGTAAACAATGGCATCTCATTTTAATTTATATATATGTAAGTGGTAGTGAAGTTGAACAGCTTTTTGAATGCCTTTTGACCATATGTGTCTGTTTTGTGGGTATATCTGTAAACTACCTGTTCTTCTGGTCCACTGTCCATCTTTATACAGTATTTTAAAAAGTTTTTTATATGTCAAGCATATTAACTCTCAATATGTCCTAGTGATTTCTCTATTTCTAATTCATCATTTAGCCTAATTTTGTTGAACGATTTCTTTAGTATTATTTTATGAAGTCAAATATAATACACCCACTCCTCACTTATCGACAGGGTTAAGTTCCAAAGACCAGGCCATTATGTGAAAATCGGTGTTATGTGAAAATGGAGGATAACCACATCAGATCACAAAATGGAGGATGACTACTAATTACATCATTCCATAACTGCCAAGTTACATCATCACGTAACTGCCAAATCATATCATTACGTAACTGCCAAATTACCTCACTACATAATTGCCAAGCCACTGAGAATCATGCCCTAGCCAAGCTGACACATAACCTTAACCATCACAGCCAGCGTTACTCTCCCTTGCGCCTCGATGTTTGTTTTTGCCAGACATGCACTGTTAATGTGCAAAATATGTAATCTCCTTCCTTTATGGTATCTCTTTCTGGAATCATTCTGGAAAACATCCTAATCTATTCCAAGATGATACAAAGTCTAAGGTTTTAGTACCCTTGTGATTTATTTTGAGATAAGATGTTAGGTAGGAATTCAATATCAATGTTTTTCTCAATAGCTATGTATTTGTGCTATTTAACAGTCAAAAGTTATTACTTTAGTAGAATGGGAAACCAAAGAATCTTCAAAAGTAGCTCAAGGGCACAAAAGGCTAGCAGCATTGCACAATCAGAGACTGAATTGAATATGACCACCTTGAGTGACCTTTTAATTTCAGAACAGAATCTAACATAAGTGGTTGTGTATTCATGTTGATCTTTTATAAAGCACTGTAATTAAGTGAAATGCAAAAGATTTAGATATTTTCTGAGAGGGAAACCTTATTTATAACAAGTCTTTTGTGCAGTAGATTATCTTTTGCCACTACACGGATGAGTTTTAGGCAGTAAGTTGTGTTTTTCCAAAGATGACGGCAAAGTTCAACTCAGTAATGGTAATCGTGATGTTTCTGAGGTAACTTACAATTTCATTTCATAATTTCTGAAGAGATGGTTGTCGCCATTAAGCAGGTGCAGCCAATTTGCAATGAAGTAAGCAACAAGCTGAAAGCGGCAAGGCTGTGCCAAAGCTCAGCATTTACATTACAAACGCTTATGTTAATGGATTTGTAAAATGTTCTGCAATCTGAGATGCCATAAGATATCCTTTCATACATTCATAGCCCTTTTTACAGATTTTTGTATGCATTCATTTAAAAAATCTTTATTGAACTACTACTAACAACCAGCTGCTTGGCCAGGCCAGTGATACAAAAGAGAAAGAAATGAGTAAGGCATAGTGTCTGCCCCCAAGAAGCTAATACCCTGGTATGGTAAGTACCATGGTAAGCCCCATGGAAATATAAACTGAAATGGCATTATAGAGGGAGCTGTCCTCAGTAGAGGCTCAGGAGAAGGAGCTAGTCCTTAGAGCTAAGTAGGACTTCAGCAAGCATTGAGCCTTGGGGAGGGAGAACACTCCTGGGTTGCTCTAGATTACCTCTTCCATCACCCTTTGTGGAATTCTAGTGGTGCAGTGGTTAAGAGCTAGGCTGCTAACCAAGAGGGCGGCAGTTTGAATCCACCAGCCCCTCCTTTGAAACCCTATGGGGCAGTTCTGTTTGTCCTATAGGGTTGCTATGAGTTGGAATTCACTCAAAGGCAACAGGTCTGGGTTTTTTTTTTTTTTAAACCCTTTTCTGCCCTTAGTGAGTTCCTGTTAAAGGAGCCTCTTGTCTGCTCCCGTAAGCCCACCGCACACATCTCTCTGACTGCATTTGGGGCATCTTATTTTAAGTGTCTTGCCTCCTTCCTAATTAGAATATAAACTCTTTCCAGGAACGGACTGAATCTTCTCCATCGCCAGGCCCTGACTAATGACAACAATAGTAATTATTGTTATCATTACAAGAAGAAGATGACAAAGGAGAAGGAGCATGAAAGTGCTCTGTAAGTTCTTTGTTGAGTGAATGACTAACAGTAGGAGACAAAACTTGAGAAGCAGAGGACTCTGGGGACAGATTGTCTTGGTTTGAATCCTGACAACATATTTAACCTCTTTTCCTGTTTCTACGGGGTCCTGGTGATACAGTGGTTAGGAGCTCAGCTGCTAATCCGACTTGAAGGGTTTGGGTTTTTTTGGTCCTGTCTACATTTTTCAAAAAAGGGATAAGAGATATAGCTACCTTATAGGGGTGCTGTACTGACTGAATGGGTTACTGAAGATAAACGCCTTTCTAATACCTGGTACGTAGTTAAAAAAAAAAATTTGTTAGCACTCAATAAATGTTACCCACAAATTCTGCAAAGTCACTAAGACGTAAAGCACAGATTCAGGTTGATGGCACACAGTATGGCTGATACGTCGTGATATAACACAGTAGTCATGTAAAACTGGGCCTTGATTCAAATTAAATGTCTCAATTCATGGTTTTGTAGCCATAGAAACCAACTAAATCTTTTTGGGAAAGAAATGAGTTTTGTTCATTTTAAATGAAAAAGAAGAGTTATCCATAGCTCAATGTCAACTCAAAAGAACAAATGCTTTGGTGTGTCCTACAGGGATAACCCTGAACTGGAGATTATTGAATTTTTTAAATGACTTGGATGCTGAAGGATGCAGCATGATTGTTAAATTGGCTGGCAGCACCACACTAAATGGGATGGCTGATTCCTTGGAGAAAAGAGTCAAAATTCAAAGTGACTTGAGAAAATTCAGGCAATGTGAGAAGCTAGGAAAAGAATTAAAAACTGAGAATGGACCGAAGAGTGAAGGGAAGATATACAACCTTCCCCAAAATGAGGCAAATAGAGCACAACACCCGCTTTCATTTGTGACCTACTTGTGACCAGGACAGGCAGGCAGAGTGCCCGGGCATCTGACACAGGTGCCATGGCCAGAACGGGCAGCTGACATGGGGCCACCTGGAGCGCTGATGAGCACAGGGAAGGGGACAGCTGGATGCTAGAAACAGGTAGCACAGCTGAATCCACCCAGAATAAGAAAGACACAGAGGGGTGCGTCTCAGGGTCCAGGTAATAGACTCAGAAATGCTGAGAAGGACTAACAAGTCCCAGGGTGGGGCTTCCAGAAGAGCTAGAAACCAGACAGTGCCAAAACTCATTGCCATTGAGTCAATTCCAATTCATAGTGACCCTACAGGATAGAGTAGACCAGCCGGCCTTTTAGGTTAGCAGCCGTAGCACTTAACGAGTACGCCACCAGGGTTTCCAGCTAGACAATGCCAATACCCATCGCTGTTGAGTCGATTTTGACTTAAAGTGACCTTACAGAACAGAGCAGAGCTGCCCCACAGGGCTTCCAAGGAGCGGCTGGTGGATCTGAACTGACCTCTTGGTTAGCAGCCAAGCTCTTGACCGCCTTGACCACTGCACCACCAGGACCAGACGGTATGCAAAGGCACAGGCACTGAGGTGAAGGATGTGCTTGCATAAAGGTTTCTGCATTCCTGTTAAGACAGCCTCAGGATATGAGCTCTGCAGAATGTTTCCGGGTTAAACAACAACAGCAAAAAACCGAACTGGTTGCCATCAAGTCAATTCTGACTCACAGCAATCCCGTGTGTTTCAGAGCAGAGCTGTGCTCTGTAGGGTATTCAATAGCTGGTTCTTCTAAAGTAGTTTGCCAGGCCTTTCTTCCGAGGTGCCTCTTTGTGGACTCAAACTGCCAACCTTTCTGTTAGTAGTTGAGTGCATACCTGTTTGTGTCACCCAAGAACTCCTATTTCTGGGCTGTTGTTGTTGTGTGCCACTGAGTCAGTTCTGACTCACAGTTTTATAGCAGAACTGCCCCATAGGGTTTCCTAGGCTGTAATATTTGCAGGAGCAGATCATCAGGTCTTTTCTCCTGCGGAGCTGCTGGGTGCGTTCAAACTGCCAACCTTTCAGTTAGCAGCTGAGTGTTTAACCATTGCGCCATGAGGGCTCCTTTATTCCTGGGCTACTCTACCCTAAATAAACACCAAAAAAAAAAAAAAAAAACCAGTGCCATCGAGTCGATTCCGACTCATAGCGACCCTGTAGGACAGAGTAGAACTGCCCCATAGAGTTTCCAAGGAGCGCCTGGCGGATTTGAACTGCCGGCCCTTTGGTTAGCCAGGACATTATTTGGTGGAAAAAGCACAGGCTACAGTTTTTATGTTTACTCACATTTAAACTCAGGCTCTTCAGTCAATATTGAGTCTCATCACAAGAGTAAAAAAGATTAAAAAGTTGTGCTGTATGAAGAATAACTAAGAGACCTGATGTGATGTAGTCTTCATGAGGAGATGACGGGGGAGGAGTGGACTTAAAAACTGCCAGGCCCCCACATTCTAGCTGGTGCTTGCTTGTCTTTGCCTTGGGGAAGGGGCTTTATATGCAGCAGTTCCTTACAGAACCTTGCTGCTCTCTGTCCATGTATCCTAGAAAGAACCGCACACTTGGATTTGACCAGCTTTTAACTGGACTCCCTGCCTCACAGATTAACCTCACCTGTAAAATGCACATCAGGCAGGAATACCTTATCAAATCATCCTCCTGGAAAAAAACAAAACCACCAACCCAACCACTTGCCATGCAGTGGATTCGAACTCACTGCAACCCACGTGTGTCAGAGCAGAACTCTGCACCACAGAGTTTTCCATGGCTGAGTTTTTTGGAAGTAGATCACAAGGCCCTTCTTCCCAGGTGCCTCTGGGTGGACTCAAACCTCCAGCCTTGGTTAGCAGCCAAGCAGGTTAGCCATTTGCACTACCCAGGGACTCTCCATCCTCTTGGGTGGCCCCAGAATACTTCCTGCCACCACATCAGAGCCACTGGGCTTCACTGGGCATGGAAACCGTCCAGTATGGTAAGGCCTGTGCGTTAATGGCTAACGAAGGTCAGTCAGTGGACGGGATACAGCCAGGGCCTCGTCCTGTGGACTTTATCTTGCTATTTGATATTAAAAATAAGGCACTGGTAACATTTGATGGAAACCGTGGTGGCCTAGTTGTTAAGTGCTATGGCTGCTAACCAAAAGGTCGGCAGTTTGAATCCACCAGGTGCTCCTTGGAAACTCTACGGGGTACCTCTACTGTGTCCTATAGGGTTGCTATGAGTCAGAATAGACTCAACGGCAATGGGTTTTTTGGTCGGGAAGCTTAGTGCAGAAACGGTAGCAGCCTCAATTGCCAAACCCATATTTTAAGTAGTTCAGAACCATTGCCACAGTGGTGTGACATTATTACTCTGCTGAATGATGCAACAGTCTGATGCAATATTTTAATGCCATTTTGCTATTTAGAAACAAATCAATTCCCATTCTTTTAAATCTGTCTTCAAACCAAAAAAACCCCCAAAAAACTCAGACCCAGTGCCATAGAGTTGATTCCAACTGATAGCGACCCTATAGCACAGAGTAGAACTTACTCCATAGGGTTTCCAAGAAGCAGCTGTTGGATTCAAACTGTCGACCTTTCGGTTAGCAGCTGAGCTCCTAACACCAAAGGGGCCATCAAATGTGCACAAAGCTTTCTTTGCTTTAACTGCCAGACACACTTCTAGTAGTAAAAAGAACTCAGGTCAGCTGACCACGTTTCCCATGGAGAAGGTCTGAGGGAGCTGGGGGGGCTGTTGTATCACCCCGCCCCCACACTCACCTCTCCTGAGCTCTATCCATCCCACCAGCTGTTCATGTGTCTTTTCTATCAGCAGACTGAGTGCAGGTTCTAATGGGGAATCAACAGAAAGCACCTTCAGTCTTACTAGCGATGTTTTAAGTGCAGTCAGAGCTCTGAGTTCTGAAGCAGTCCGGGTCAGGCTCACCTCCAGGTTGATTTACTAGCACCGGCACGCTGGCACAGAACAGTAGAGCTCAGGGCAGGCCACACAGTGGAAGCTCCTTTCAAAGGAAGCTCCTCTCTGCACAGTGCTTCACAGACTGATTTCTATTTAGGGGAACTGCAGCTCAAAACAGCTGGCTGATGAAATGAGAGGAAAGAAATGGTAAAAAAAAGCCAGGTAGTCTCGGTCAGGAGTAGCAAGGACTTCCGTGATCTGCAGTAGCAAGGACTTCCGTGATCTGCAAGGCAAAAGCGATCCTATAACGCTCAGCCCTAAGGCTGATATCTATTTCACTAATTCGAAATTTGTCACCAAAAGCTTGGGTTGCCTAGACTCTTTCAATGTTTACTAGATTACTCAAATTCCCTTTATCTGATATTCATCTTATTTGAAAAACATGGACCCAGAATTCCGGAGGTCTGGGCTAAAATTTGATATTCCGGTGAGGCAATTTTAAGGATCTTATTTTCTACAGAGTCATAAACTCCAAACAAACCCGCTGCTGTAGAGTCAATTCCAACTTATAGCGACCCTACAGATCAGAGTGGAGCAGCCCCATAGAGCTTCCAAGAAGTGCATGCTGGATTCGAGCTGCCGTAGCACTTAACCACTACGCCACCAGGGTCATGTATGGTTAGAAACGAAAGGCATCTTACAGGTTATTTTTCATTACTATAACCTGTTATAGATGAGGAAAATGTGGTACACAGAGGTGAGGAAACGGCCCTCAGTTACACTGGATTTCTGACCCCTCTTCCTAAAACTAGAAGCCCTGGTGGTGCAGTGGTTAAGAGCTTGACTGCTTACCAAAAGGTCGGCAGTTCAAATCTACCTTGGAAACCCTATGGGGCAGTCCTACTCTGTTCTGTAGGGTTGCCATAAGTCAGAATCTAATCGGCTCAACAGCAACAGGTTTGGTTTTTTGGTTTTTATTCACAAAATAAACATATCATCAGAAAACCAAGCACACAGGCTTTGTGCCTGGAACACAGTAAACATCCCACAGATTTATAGAACTTGAAGTACTATCAGTCTTAAACCTGTTCAGACTATGGAGTTATTATATTGGATATTTTGCAGTGATTTCAACAATCTCATCATGATCTTCACATTATATCATCTTAAAAACATAAAGTAAAACTAATGAAGTTTAAACAAGATAAATAATTACAGAATAACAAAAACTCAGAGATGAACCTGGAGTTATGTCTGTAACTCCATAATCAGTGTAAATATACTCTCTCTTACACAGGGTCTCTATGAGTTGGAATTCAGTCTATGGAAATGGGTTTGGATTTTTGGTTTGGTTATTACATATGTATCTGATGGGAATTACTATTTTTAGTTTTCACAGATACAATAAATCACAGCAGGAACAAACCCTTCCCAAATGTCCTTTGATAAGTCAATTAGAGCAAATGGAAATGTGCAAAATTCCTACTGTATTCAAAATGACATTTATAACCTTCTGTCCAATTGTTACAAAAGGGAGGCAGAATATGAACTGGTCAAGTAACACAAGTCTATCTTCAAGTAGGGACAGCCAGAGCACTGCCTAAATTATTAAATACCCACATTTAATCTATTTGGACAGTTAAATATAAAACGTGTTGCAGTCAGAGAAGGAAGGTTATCAATGAAGTGACAAGTTTTATTTCACATAATATTAAAGTGAAGTGACCGCCTCATTGATCACAGACCTCGCCTTAAATCTCAGATTGTATTTTGTGACATATTGGATTGGAATACTGAGAAATAACTGATCTTCATACTGAAAGGATTTTGAAACATACATTGCACTTTATACTCCCTCATTTTATACATTGCTTTTTTCATTATTTAAAATACTCTTTCAGCATGCATTACATACGTATCACCAACCTGCTAGCCACATGGGAGATTCAATAAAACCAACCCTCCCTCTAAGAATTCATAATCTGTCTGTGTAGACGAGACATATGAGAGGCAAGTCGCTAAGTGGGAGATGTCATAAAGTCGTATGGGATAAGTTCTGAATTAAAGGGACATAATGAGCGGCAGAACTGAGCAGAGTGACTGGACTGGATGAATCTGGAAGGACTTTGTTAAGTGTTGCTATTAGAGTTAGATCTTTAAGGGTAAGATTTGGATTAAAAAAAGGAGGATATTGCCCTCTTCTTTATGAAATAATACCACTAAATGCTGACAAAAACTACATTTTGGTAAATGGAATGATCTTCCATTGGCTGCCCTTTCTGGACAGCCGTGTTTCCACTGGGGTGAAGTAATGGTGGTGGTGGCGGGGGGTGTGGAGAGATCTGTTGCTGATACACAAAACCCCCCACAGAAAACCAAACCCATTGCTGTCAAATTGATTCCAACCCATAGCAACTCTATAGGACAGAGTAGAACTGCCCCATAGGGTTTCCAAGGAGCAGATGCTGGATTTGAACTGTCAACGTTTTGGTTAACAGCCGAGCTCTTACCATTGCACCACCAGGGCTTCTGCTGATACACAAGTCCCACCTAATCCCAGGCTTGGATCTCCACAGACAAGTCATCATCCCCAAATTTGCGGACAACTGATGCTTTCTTCCACACCAGGCTTCAGGCCTGGAGAAGAGGGCTGCAGGCGTTATGAGTCCACCACTGTGCTACGAGGGACACGTTTGATGTATGGAGATTCCTGTAGGTATGTAAGCCATCTTAGCTTTCCACTCCACTGCTTTTGTGATCCCAGATTTCCCTGGAGTCAACCCTCCCCTGGTGAGGGTATACTGCTGTCGTGGGGTGTTGCTGAGTTAATTCCAACTCCTAGTGACCCCATGTGATAGAGCAGAACTGCCCTTAAGGGTTTTCCTGGCTGTAATCTTTACGGGAGCAGATGGCCAGGTCTTTCTCCCGCAGGGTGACGGGATGGTTCAAACCACCAACCTTTCCGTTAGCAGCCAGGTACTTAATCGTTTGTGTCACTAGGGCTCTTTGAGGGTACACTAGTACTGTACAGGCTCGGCAATGGTGTGTCTCTGGTAGGTTTGGTTTCTCTTTGGCATAAAGAGTCCTGCTGCTTCGCTACTCAATCAAATGGAAGTCAATGCACTCAAATGCCAAACAACTTTTCCCTGTTAATGATGTGTCATATGCCTTACACGCAGATACCTCCCACAGACATGAACACCTTCATGTGACTCAATCACCCTCAGTGACCTCAGAGTCCCCATATTTCCAGAAGAAATCATGAGAACTAACACACATTTGGTCTTAAAGCACAATTAAAATATGAATTAAACTATTATTTTGCATAATACATTAAACCAAAACCAAAAATCCAAACCCAGTGCCGTCGAGTCAATTCCGACTCATAGTGACCCTATAGGACAGAGTAGAACTGCCCCATAGAGTTTCCAAGGAGAGCCTGGCGGACTTGAACTGCCAACCCTTTGGTTAGCAGCCGTAGCACTTAGCCACTATGCCACCAGGGTTTCCAAATTATATATTAGTGTTTAATTTAACGTCTAATCCCATAATTCTCTCCGTGAAACACTGGACAGCATACTCAGAGTATGCTAGATGCACATTTAAACTGTGGTTTCACGGTGAAGAATGAAATGCAATTAAAGAGATTCTGGCCCTGGAATAAGTTCTTATTTTGCTGTATTTAACTCCATGTTCACGTGGAAAAATAGATTGTCTCCACTGAAATACAATAAATAAGAAAGTAATCATAAAATATATGAAATACACTGTTATATCTCCACTCCCCAATCCTTCCCAATCCACTCCATCTAGCTTCCCCCCAAATAGCTGAGACAATTGGCTTTGCATTGGCTTTCTACTTATTAAAAAAAAAAAAAAAAATTAGTGAGGGGAAATTTGGTAATGGATATTGGTGATGGGCACACAACATTGATGTAATCAATGTAACTAAAATTTACATGTGAAATATGTTAAATTGACAAATGTTGCATTACGTACATTTTTACAACAATAAATTAAAAAAGATAACAGGCTTTGAAGATAAAGAGACCTGGATTCAAATACTAGCTCTGGGCTGTCAGCCAAGTAACCTTGGAAAGTTGATTAACCTCTTTTATTTCTTAAAAAGTGCTTCTGGCATCTAACGGGTAGAGGCCAGGAATGATCTAAGGATGGTCATAATGTACAACATAGAATTATGCAGCCCAATATGCTTCTTATCTAGAAACCCTGTCCTAGGTTAGAATTGTTCAGTCTATCTTGCTCATTACCATGAGAAGGAAGAACCGTTAGGGCAGGGACAGTATTGGCTTTGCTTACCTGCACAGTTGGTACTCAGTAAATATTCACAGACCCAACTGGTCTCTCTGCCCAGGGTTTGTTCCTGGAAAGTTCACCTTCAGCATTGAAAGATTTTTTTTTTTTTTCCCCAATGCAAAACTGCTCTTATCACTTGCCTACTTAGCATGCTTTAATAGCTGCTTATTATTTAAAACAATGGTTTGCAAAAGGTGGTCCCTGAACCAGAGCGCAGCATCACTGGGGAACGGGCTGAACATGCAAATTCTCAGGCCCCACCCCAGAAGTCCAGAATCAGAAGATCTGGGAGTGAGAACTGTCAGTCTGTGTTTTAACTAGTCCTTAGGTGATTCCGATGTTCCCTGCCACCTGTGGCTTAGACGTAGATTCTAAATGTCATGATTGACCTATCTGATGTTCTCATCTCCTGTCTTGTCACTTTTTGAGTCATGCCATTTGCTCCAGACACATGAGGCCCTTAGTCATTTTCCAAGCACACTCATGATGCTTCTCTCTGTCTTCGCATAAGCTGTTCTCTGTCTAACACAGTCTTTTCTGTTCTCTTTAGTGAACCCTACCATCTTTAAAGAGTCTGCCCAAGTGTTATTCGCAGCATAAAACATGTCCTTAGATCATCCAGAAAAATGACTGCTCCTTCTTCTAATTTCTGTTTTATACTCTAAATTCTAAAAGAAAAGCATACAGAAAAGATTACATATAAAATTATCTCTGTAAGTCCTCTATTCGGGTACTTGATACATGATAAAAAAAAATATCTCAATATAATTGTACACGTAGTGTTATGGATGGAACTGTGTCCCCCAAAAACATGTGTTGTAAGTCCTAACCTCTATGCCTGTGGTTATAATCCCATTTGGGAACGGATTGTCTTTGTTATGTTAATGAGGCAGGATTAGTATAGAGTGTGTTTTGAGTCAATCTCTTTTGAGATATAAAAGAGATTAATCAAGCAAGTGAGAGAAGCAAAGTTGAGGGGAGAGAGATGCCAAGCCATATGAAGATCACGCAGGAGCAGAAGCTCAAAAGAGACAAGGACCTTCCTCCAGTGCTGACAGAGAAAGAAGCTTTTCCCTAGAGCCAGCACCCTAAATTTGGACATCTAGCCTTCTAGAGTCAGAGGGTTATTTTCAAGACTTGAGAGCTAATGTAAACTGTTCTGCTGGGCGTTGGACTTGCTTGGTGCCTGTTATCCCTTCTTTCCCTCCAATTTCTCCCATTTGTAATGGAAAATGTCTACCTGTGCCTATTCTACTATTGTACATTGGAAACAGATAATTTGTAATCTAGATTTCACAGGTTCACAGATGAAGAGAAATTTTGCCCCAGGATGAAATATGCCTAAAGTCTTGCCCATATTTGATTTAGATGGTTCAGAAGATGAAATTTTGGACTTGGAGTTGATTTAAGGCTTTGGGGATGATGTTAAGGGGTGAATGTGTTTTACATGTGGCAAGGACATGAATTTTTGAGGGGCAAAGAGTGGAATGTTATGGATTTGCTGTTGTAAATGTGTTGTAAATCCTAACTTCTTGCCCTGGTGGTGCAGTGGCTAAGACCTATGGCTGCTAACTGAAAGGTCAGCAGTTCAAATCCACCAGTGGCTCCTTGAAAGCCCTATGAGGCAGTCCTACTCTGTCCTATAGGGTCTCTATGAGTCAGAACTGACTCCATGGCAATGAATTTGGTTTTTTTGGTTGGATACTTGTGGTTATAACTCCATTTGGGAATTGGTTGTCTTTGTTATGGTATACTATGTTTGGTTTTGGTTTGGGTTATGTTAACGAGGCAGGATTAGCATAGAGTGTGTCTTGAGTCACAAGTGAGCAGGCAGAGATAAAAAGATGGGGGAGGATAAATGTCAAACCACATGGAGATCTCCAAGGAAACAGGAAATACAAGCTGAAGAGACAAGGACATTCCCCCAGAGCCAAAAGAGAGAAAGCCTTTCCCTAGAGCAGGAGCCCTGAATTCAGACTTCTAGCCTCCTAAACTACAAGAAAATACATTTCTGTTTGTTAAAGCCATCCACTTGTGGTGTTTCTGTTATAGAAGCATTAGATTACTAAGACATACAGACAGAAACAGACATAGATATAAATATGGTGCTTTTCTTGAATTATGATCTCTGGAAAAGAAAGAAAAAAGGAAAAGGTGTAGGGAGGGAGAAAGATATCAATGGATGCCAGATTTATTTCAATGGCTTTTTCCATTTAACATAGGAAAACAATTAACTTACATATACTCATTATAAATTTTGAATAAAAATGATTTAAAAAGCCACTAATCTGAAGTATTTAGAAAGTCAGCAGCAAATGGACCCCATCAAATGCTTACTGTAAATTTTTTTAAATAAAGAAATGATGCATTACCAGAAATTCAACTGCTAGATTTAGAATAGAAGGCTGAGAAAGCAGGACTACAGATAAGGAGCTCCAGGCCTCAGTGCTGCTCTGCCGCTGCAGGGTTACATCACCTGGGCAGCTCCCTTAAACTATTTGGGATTCAGCTTCCTTATCTATAAAGTCAAGGGGCCATACTGTGAAGTTTACATTTAGCATTCAAATGCCAAGTCCACGTGTGTAAGTAATTATTTCCTATTCTCCCTCTACTTCCTTCTTCATAGAAAAGCGGTATATTCCAATCTATCACTAAACTGGAAACTCTGATGGCATAGTGGTTAAGTGCTACAGCTGCTAACCAAAAGGTCGGCAATTTGAATCCACCAGGTGCTCCTTGGAAATTCTATGGGGCAGTTCTACTCTGCCCTATAGGGTTGCTATGAGTTGGAACTGACTCTCTGTAATTTTGGATGCTCAGGGACACAGTTTCCTCTTCTATAAAGGTAGAATAGTAAAGCCTACTAATAACATTATTTGACAATTAAATGATACAAAGTAAAGCACACAGAATATAGGAAAAATTTAAGATAAGAATATCTACTTCCTCTTCTTAGAATGGCAATGATGACATAGGAGCTTAAGCTCTCAGACCACGATTCTCTTCTCTCCATTTAGAGCTTTGAGATATTCTGTTACCAATGATTTATTCAACTCAAATTTCAACATCCAGTTTCATTAGCATCAAATTTAAGAAAACACAAAAGATCTTCAAATCCCTCCTTTTCCAATCAAGCCATGGGAAGTAAGAGAATGACAGAGTTCAGCCAAAGAGATTTCCAATTACAGCAGCCACAAACGATGACTGAATATTAATCCTATGGAGTCCAGGTCGTGAACACTCTGGGCAGAATACAAGCCTGAACCATTTTGCACGTGTTACGAATTTTTCTTGTCACAAGTCCAGAAAATGTACCTGACTTTTGAAAAGCTGACAGCTTCTCTGAGGCTCATCTCTGGCATGTAACCTGAAGGAGCAAGTTCCACCCAGTATTTAAGGTCAATGTCAGGAAGTTAAGAAGTAACTACAAAAATGATATATGAAAGGCTTACTGCAAATAGAACATTATTCTAGTGCCATTCAATGCATATCTAAAGATTTTGCCTAATAGTTGCTGGCACTGTTGATGGGTACTGGACAAAAAGCAAAAGAAAAATATAATTTATTCTTTTCCTCAAGGAACTAACACATTTATTAGGGAGACAAGAAATGTACACAAAAAAATTAAAGTAATAAAAAAAGACAGTATATAAACAAACTTTGCTTCTGAGGACAATTGTTAAAATAATTATAATATTAATATAAGTAGCTAAGACATATAACGCTTACTATCAACAGTATCGGAGCCCTGGTTACACAGTGGTTAGGAGCTTGGGAGCTAATCTAAAGGTTGGCAGTTCGAATCCATCAGCCACTCTTTGGAAACCCTATGGGGCAGTTCTACTCTGTCCTATAGGGTCACTATTAGTCGAAATTGACTCGATAGCAATGGGTTTGTCTTTTTTGTTTGTTTATCAACGGTATCAAGCACTCTTCTAAGCCCTTAAATGTATATATTAATTTATTTAATCTTCATAACAATCTAATGTCATGGATTACTCATTTAATCCCCATTTTAAAGATGAGAAAACTGAGGAAAAGGGTTTAAGTAACATCCAAGGCCACAGAGCTAGTATCTGGAAAAGCTTGTGTCCCACCAATATGGTTCCTATCTTATACTGCCAAAGGTGGAAAAAAACAAATTGAAGATATTATATGTAAATAATTCTAGAATAGCTGCACTTTCGATGGTTTCTAATCTTCATTTAAGGACAAATGGAGCCCTGGTGGCTCAGTGGTTAAGAGCTCGGCTGCTAACCAAAAGGTCAGCAGTTCCTTAAAAACCTTATGGAAACCCCCGGTAGTGTAGTAGTTAAGTGCTATGGCCGCTAACCAAAAGGTCAGCAGTTTGAATCCACCAGGAACTCCTTGGAAACTCTACGAGGCAGTTCTGCTCTGTCCTATAGGGTTGCTATGAGTCAGAATCTACTCGACAGCAAAGGGTCTGGTTTTTTTTTGGTTTAGTCTTCATTTGGAGCCCTAGTCGTATAGTCGTTAAGAGCTCGCCTTCTAACCAAAAGGTCAGCAGTTCAAATCTACCAGCTGCTTCCTGGAAACCCTACAGGGCAGTTCTACTCTGTCCCATAGGGTTGCTATGAGTCAGAACTGAGTCGATTGTACCTAATAACAACAACAACAACAAAAACAGTCTTCATTTGTCATGATTGCTAATTGCATTCTTTCCATCCGCAGCAACTGGAGGGTGATAAAAAGTAGTTTTCCTCCCCCTCCCTTTTTCTACAAAGAAAACAGGAAGAAATGTGTGACTTATTACTTGAGTAAAAATAGTCTGTTACCAGAAATGAAGAGAAAACAGAATTCTCCATCTTATTATTTTCCATCTCAAGTTTTTGAAAGTACAGGGAACACAATAAATAGTGAAAAGGGTCCTTCAAGTCCAAGATTAATGGAGAATTAATCCTGTGATGAGATCATGAGGACTCATATGCCCCCAGAGAGTATAAGTGTTTGGTTGTGATTAGCTATACTGATGTACTGAAGACAGTTATCAAGCTGCAGTTGCTGACCTTCAAGGAACCACCGAGAACCACTTAGGGCCTAGACAAGGCTAAATGTCTTGTCTGCTTCTTAGAGGAGGGATTGGACTTGCTGTGTATCGTTCTGAAGGGTGGAACTAAGAACATTGAGCAGAAACGATTAGGGGATAGATTAGGTATCAATACAATAAAACCTGTGAAAGCTGGGATCTGTGTAAGGCAGAAACTGTCAGAGAAGGAAAACACAAACATTTTCCACAAAAAAGAGTGGTAAGACTGCACCCTATCAAAGCTGAAAAATTTGCCAGACCCAGAATACAGGGCAGTCCCACCGAGTTCTGGTTCTCATGGGTTTCGCTGTACAGGGAAGAACTTTCCAACCATCGGAAATGTCCAAAGATGTAAAGGATAGAAAGGGCTAATTCAAGACAGTGTTAATCAGTCCCAGAAATGGCCAATGAGGGCTCGGTCACTATTTGGAAAGACTCTTGTTGAACAGACACAACCTAAGGGTAAATGGATGAAGAAACCTTTATGATTTCTTTAATTCTGAGAGTTCAGGAGTCCTAAATTCTCCATATTCAGTATGTTGTTTTACAACTGTTGGTACTACTTTTAGTCCATGTTATGAATGAGTGCTTTTGGCAAGAATTAACCTTGCCAAAAGAGAGGTCTAGCCTTTGCCCTTGGCTGCTAGGAGGTCATCTCTAAGTCTTGGAATGTTCTGCCGAATGAGTGTCTTTATTTATCTGGGCCTTGGGCAACACCAGATAGTCTATACTAATAATGTAATTTATGTGGGGACTTTGGTCCACACAGTATTAGCTTGACCTCTGGAAGGCTAGAGGCTAAGCTCAGCCACTCAGGTAATTAACCATATCTATGTGATCAAGGCCCAATAAAATCCCTGGACACCAAGTCTCGAGAGAGCTTCCTTGATTGGCAATACTCTGTATGTATTGCTACACAACAATTCCAGGGTGAGCCAGTGGAGTCCATAACTCCACTGGAAGAGGACAATTGGAAACTCCATGTATGTTACTCTCCTGGACTCTGCCCCATGCAGCTCTTCCCTTGGCTGATTTTAATCTGTATCCTTTCACTACAATAAACCATAACTGCAAGTATAACAGGCTTCCCTGAGTTCTGTGAACCTTCCAGGAAATTATCGAACCTAAGAATGGTATTAGAGATCCCAGAATTCTGTAGTTGGTGTCAGAAGTGAGCGTGGTCTTAGGGATTGCCTCTGAACTCTGCAGGCTTTTCTCTCTTTTTGTGTTGTTTCATTATTTCATTTCTACCTCTTTTGTTTCTCTCACATTTGTTCACTTTTGGAAGAAGAGACTGATACTTTATAAATACCACTAGCCAGTTAGAGCCTTATTTTCTTCTTGGCACAAAATCTCCAGCTGCATGCAGCACAATGCCTTGTGTGAGTTAAACATTCAGAAAATGTTAAATGGACAAATAGCATCCACTAGTCACAGCACATTAAGTCCATTCTTCAGGGCTTGTTCTCAACTGTTCTGTTGTGTCTCTGGGCACTTACGGACTAACTCTTCCCTGCTAAGATTTGTTTTGTAAGCCTCTTCCAAGTCTCCACTGTAGATACTTGAAGATGTTGTCTGCATAAACAAGATATTTTCCTATATCATTGCCATGTGAATTTTTAAAAGTGTTCAGAGGACAGGATAATTAGCGCGCCCTGGAATAAGTCAAAAAGGCTTTTTAAAGGCATGGAGATTTGAACTGGCTCTCGAGGGCAGGTAATATTTAGACAAGAGAACAAGCATGCCATGTATTCCACTTCAGAAGAATGCACTACAATGATACATCCCTGTAATATGTAGGTACATCTGGAATTTAAGTTTGATGCTAACTGAATTAAAAAGGGGAAATATATAAAGAAAAAGAACCAACTTTTGCAGTGCATAAATAAACTTGAGAACTTTTATCAAAAGCTACATATTAATGACACTGGGTGGTGGAATTCTAGTTTGCCTATTTAGCCTTCTGCATTTTCCACTAGACTGTAAGCTCCATGCAGGCAAGGGCTAAGTGCACAGTACCTAATATGGTACTTGTGTACAAAGCCAGTACAATATCTGTGTGTGTACCATGCTGAGTGTAGGCCTTAGGATGTGGTGTATGACCGATAATGAAGAATTGAATGACTGAGTAGATGGATAAACTATCTGTAGATATCATATTAAAGGAAGAGATCACATCAAGTTACAAAAGGCAAATCAACCTTTGTACTGGAGTAAAATGTATACAAGGAATAGATGAATCCTGTCTTAAGTAAAAGTTTATCTAAACACTGAAAAGATGCCATGGATTGCAGAGATGCATCCATAGAGCAGCACAGGCTGTCATTACTAGTTTTTTTTGCCTCACCAGATAATGAATTAGTTCAGTAGTGTATCATGTGGATTATTCAAATACATATATATATGTATGCAATATCCATTCATCATCCATCCATCCATCTCCGCATGTGTGCAAACTTAACAAGAAGAATGAATAAGCCAATAAAGATATTAGCCGTCTTGAAAGATTTGCATTTATCTATATTCAATCACTGACCCTCCAAAAATAGGCCCCTGCTTATTCTATGAAGGATCAGTGTCAATGATAATTTAATATCTATTTGCTGTGATAATTCTCTCAGAATTTCCTTACTAAGAATACTGTAAGAGATAACATGGAATTTAGGTTTAAAAAGCATGCTTATGAGTGTTTTCTCCAAGTCTAAAGCCTCACCCTCCCCATCTCGGGAGCAGCATCATCAACAGCACTTCAACCAAAAAAACCAAACCCAGTGCTGTCGGGTCGATTCTGACTCATAGGGACCCTACAGGACAGAGTACAACTGACCCATAGAGTTTCCAAGGAGCGCCTGGTGGATTTGAACTTCCGACCCTTTGGTTAGCAGCCGTAGCACTTAACCACTATGCCAACAGCACTTGGAGCTTGCTAAATACGAGGAGCCTCCAGCCCTGATTCATCAAGCACTGTGGTGGTTGTAGTGCCCTGTTCAGTTGATTCCGACTCATAGTGACCCTATATGACAGAGTAGAAATGCCCCATAGGGTTTCCTAGGCTGTCATCTTTACAGGAGCAGATCATCTGTTTTTTTTCTGTCGTGGAGTGAATGGTGAATTCATACTGCAGACCTTTTGGTTAGCAGCCCAGCTGTTATCCATTTAGTATTAGACTCTTCTACTACTAAGCCTCAGGTAATCTATATGCACACTAAAATGTGAAGAGAAGTCAACATTCAAAAAGAAACAAAACACTACTACCTTACCCCATTCTAACAACATCAGGCAGAGTAGAGAGTGCAAAATTTTGAATGGTGACACCCAATTCATGTTCTCTAAAGAAGACATTAAAGAACTGAAGTCACGACAAATATATATACCTTACGCATCTGACATTCTGCCCACTCTTTCCTCTCTTACCAGTTTATATATAATTTAGGTCTTGATATAAGTTGAATAACTTGATATTTCTGATCAAAACTTGACATTTAATCTAATTATGGGGTAAATACTTTCACAACAGAGTGATTTTCTGAATTACAATAGCACATGTATTTTTTTCAAAGACCAAAATAGATGTCAGCAGAGACTCTGAAACTTGCTCTTGAATGTAAACTGCTAAACTGAATGTAAAAATGATCATGTTAAAGAGCTAAACAAGATTTCAAAGGGTGGTTTGAAAAGACAAAGTGAAGTATTACAATAAAATGTGCAAAGACCTGGAGTTAGAAAACCAAAAGTGGGGAACGTACTCTGAATTTCTTAAGCTGAAAGAACTGAAGAAAAAAATTCAAGTCTCAAGTTGCAAATGTTGGAGGATTCTATGGGCAAAAAAATTGAACAACGCGGGAAGCATCAAAAGAAGATGGAAGGAATACACAGAGTCATTATACCAAAAAGAATTGGTCGATGTTCAACCATTTCAGGAGGTAGCATATGATCAGGAACCAATGGTACTGAAGGAAGAAGTCCAAGCACCGCTGAAGGCACTGGTGAAAACAAGGTTCCAGGAATTGATAAAATACCAACTGAGATGTTTCAACACACAGATGCAATGCCGGAAGTACCCACTCTTCCACATCAAGAAATTTGGAAGAGAGCTACCTGGCCAACTGTAACCATTCCAAAGAAAGGTGATCCAACAGAATAAAGGAATTATCAAACAATATCATTAATATCACATGCAAGTACAATTTTGCTGAAGATAATTAAAAAAAGGTTGCAGCAGTACATCAACAGGGAGCTGCCAGAAATTCAACCCGGATTCAGAAGAGGATGTGCAACCAGGGATATCATTGCTGACGTCAGATGGATCCTGGCTGAAAGCAGAGAATACCAGAAAGATGTTTACCAGTGTTTTATTGACTATGTAAAAGCATTTGACTATGTGGATCATAATAAATTACGGGTAACATTGAGAAGAATGGGATTTCCAGAACATTTAATTGTGCTCATGAGGAACCCATACATAGACCAAGAGGAAGTCGTTTGAATAGAACAAGGGATATTGAATGGTTCAAAATCAGAACAGGTGCATCAGGGTTGTATCCTTTCACCATACTTATTCATTGTGTATGCTGAGGAAATAATCTGAGAAGCTGGACCTTATGAAGAAGAACACAGGATCAGATTGGAGGAAGACTCATTAACAACCTGTATTACGCAGATGACAAAACTTTGCTCACTGAAAGGGAAGTAGGCTTGAAGCACTTACCGATGAAGATCAAAGGCCACAGCTTTCAGTATAGATTACACCTCAACACAAAGAAGACAAAAATCCTCACAACTGGACCAATAAGCAACATCATAATAATGGAGAAAAGTTTGAAATTGTCAGGGATTTCATTTTACTTAGTTAAGATCCACAATCAACGCCCATGGAAGCAGCAATCAAGAAATCAAATGACATATTGCATTGGGCAATCTGCTGCAAAAGACCTCTTTAAAGTGTTAAAAAGCAAAGATGTCACTTTGAGGACTAAAGTGCAGATGACCCAAGCCATGGCATTTTCAACTGTCTCATTTATGCATACAAAAGCTGGACAATGAATAAGGAATACCAGAGAAGAACTGATGTCTTTATATTAAGGTGTTGACAAAAATATTGAATAGACCGTGGACTGCCAGAAAAACAGACAAATCTGTCCTGGAAAAAGTACAGCTAGAATGCTCCTTAGAAGCAAGGATAATGAGACTTCATCTCACGTACTTTGGACACATTATCAGGAGGGACCCTGGAGAAAGACATCGTAGTTGGTAAAGTACAAAGTCAGTGAAAAAGAGGAAGATCCTCAGTGAGATGGACTGACACAGTGGCTGCAACAATGGGGTCAAACATAGCAACAATTACGGGGATGGTACATGACCCGGCAGTGTTTTAGTCCATTGCACATAGGATCACTATGAGTTGGAACCGACTTGAGGGCACCTAACCGCAACATCATTTTTTTTTTTTTCAAATATAGCATTAAATGAGACAGGCATTAAATACTCTGCTACAAGATTAAACTGTAGCACAGTTTTAAAGCATAGGAACTAAAACTACCTTCCAAAATGTTTTTCCTTTTCCTGTGTCAGTTATGTGTTACTTGACTTTTAAAAACAGTATTACCAGCTCTGAATGGGGAGGTGATAATGATTTCACTTTCCTCTGTAACACCCATTAGGGCAAGCCTAAACTTAAAGGATTTTGTCTACTTCACAAGTACAGTCTGGGCTCTTGGAGTTACACATGAGATTCAGTGAACTGTGAAGCTCCAAAGCCTAAGCTAACTTTTGTTTATATGTGAATTTTTCTGGAAAGAGATTTCCAAGTTTTCACTAGATTCTTGAAGCACTGTGGGAAACAAAAAAGAATCCAAAAGACACATTTGAAGTATGGTGTTGGCAAAGAATATTGAATATACCATGGACTGACTGCCAGAAAAATGAAGAAGTACGGCCAGAATGCTCCTTAGAAGCAAGGATAGCAAGACTTCATCTCGCTTACTTTGGGCATGTTATCAGGAGAGACCAGTCCCTGGAGAAGGACATCATGTTTGGTAAAGTAGAAGGTCAGCAAAAAAGAGGAAGGCCCTTAATGAGATGGATTGACACAGTGACTGCAACAATGGGCTCAAACATAGCAATGATTGTGAGGATGGTGGAGGACTGGGCAATGCTCTGTTTTGTTATACATAGGGCCATTACAAGTTGGAACCAACTCAACAGCACCTGATAACAACTCCTGTTGTCAGTGAAAATGAGAGAAACCCTCAATAAGATGGATTAACAGAATAGCCACATAATGGGCTCAAACATATCAAAGCTCATGGACATGGTAGAGGACCGGACAACATTTCATTCTGTTATACGTAACGTCATCATGAGTCAGAGAGCCCTCGATGGCAAACGACAACAACTCCTGCTCTTCCTTGAAGTCTCAGCTCAGCTCTGCCTATTCCAGAAAGTCCTCCCTGATTACCCCGCCTTCAGGCTAGCTCGCATTTCTTTTCTCTCTGCCTCCCAAAACTATGGGCATCGTTCTATCACGACATCCCCTTGTAGAATCAAAAATACCAGTCCCTGTGTATGTAACCCCTGCCAAACTGTGAACTCCTTGAGTACAGGAAATATATCTTATTCATTTATATTCCCATACTTTAGCCCTGAATCTGGTACAAATTAGGTGATAAACATTTATTTTATGAAGGAATAAATGCATGAATATTGACAATCCAGAAAATGACCAGTTAGAATACACTTTTCAAGGGGGTGAGGGCAAGAAAGAAAAAAGACAGGGAACTTTTAAACATTGTGAAAACTTTGTGAATTCCCAATATAGAATATGACAGCCTGGGCACACAGCTATGTAAGTCAGACCAGCCCCCAGGCAGGTTTAAATTTATGGGGCTGGCACCTCTGTGGCAGAATCCCAGCTCTGACAGCACAGCAAGGGTAATATTTTTACAAGGACAAACTACTGTTGAACAATTTCTCTAATGTATTAGACACGAAACAGTTATCCTTCAGCTGCAGGCACACACAGCTCCTCCTGCCACCTATTTTTCCTCCTGGGCAGACATTTATTCTACCTCGTGAAAGGAAAGTGACATTCAACATTTATATCTGAGTCCCCCATGTCCCACTCACAGCTTCCAGGGCCACTGACACAGAACATGCTCTTGTCCCACATGTGCCTCTTCATGGGTTCTTCCTTCCCTGAGTGCCTTAGAGGTCCTGGAGACATTTAGTAACACTGGCCTCAGTGGCCCCATCTATTGGGACCCGAGATTGATTATGCTCAGCTTGGGATGCTACAATATCTGGTTCTGGAGACAGGTCAATGCCATTCGTAGCTAGAGGACATTCGGGTAGTAGCTTTCAGTTCGCAGGAATTATTGTATCTAGGTGAGCAAACTTCCCGAAGCAATCCTTACATTCTGCAGCACTGTGCCTGGACTCTCAGACTATCTATTCAGTAATGTGGTTTCTTTTTTATAAAAAGATAAACATGGATTTAAAATGAACTTAACTTCCTCCCTTCCTGCTTCACAGTAGGTAACCCTAAGCTCTGCCGAGATATAGAAAAATCAAAATATTTATATTAGAGTTTCCTGTCTGCTTGTCTGTGTTTCTTAACATACTGGGACCCCTGAGGCACAAGTACACGGGCTCACTACTCTCAATATGCCCTACAGAGCTATCCTAGCACCAGCCTGAAACAAACCAGCAGAAACTTAGGATGTGTCCGTGGAACTCAGCGAATTAGGAGAGTAGAAGAAAGGTATCTTTAAGGAGTGTTACTTCGGCTGGAGGAGTTAAGGGACAGGCCCAAGTTCACCCCATAAAACGTGTCTGATTTCATACCCAGTACCCTTTCTGTTTGATACCTCCTATCTCCTTCTCCTGGAAGTCTGTGACCTCTATGCACACTTTTATAAGGCTGTTTTATCAAAAGTATTTCAAAAGATCAGAGTAGAAGAGAGGGCCCACAAAACCCTTCAAAGACAGCCCTCTATAGTTTTACAGGGAAAAGACTGACTCTCCTCACTGCACAGTTATGTAATCCCTCTGAAAGTTCAAGAGAAATAGTTCCAACTTTTTTTTTCTCTTACCACAACTTCTTCCCACCCAGATCATAGGTGTGTAGCAGAGTTTCAAGTTCATCTGAAGCTGAACCCACGGTTGGGGTCCCGTCATAGAGGTATCATCCCTATGGCATTCAGCTCTACTGTTGTTAGGTGCTGCGGGTCAGTCCAACTCATAGCAACCCAGTGTACAACAGAAAGAAACACCACCCAGGCCTGCACCACCCTCACAATCGCTGCTATGTTTGAGCCCACTGTTATAGCCACTGTGTCAATCTATCTTATTGAGGGTCTTCCTCTTTTTTGCTGATTCTCTATTTTATCAAGCATGATGGACTTCTTTAGGGATTGGTCCCTCCTAATAACATGTCTAAAGTAAGCAAGATGAAGTATTACCATCCTTGCTTCTAAGGAGCATTCTGGCTGTACTTCTTCCAAGACAGATTTGTTCATTTTTTTTGGCAGTCTATGGTATATTCAGTATTCCTCACCAACAGCATACTTCAAATATATCAATTCTTCTTTGATCTTCCATTTTCATTGTCCAGCTTTCACATTCATATGAGGCAACTGAAAAATCCATGGCTTGGGTCAGGTGCACCTTAGTCACCAAGTGACAGCTTTGCTTTTTAAGATTTCAGAGAGGTCTTTTGTTGCAGATTTGTTCAGTCCCCACCCAGTTCTAGTATACAGAAATGCACTAACTAGGGGGAAGAGACCTGTGTCCAGGGAGATGTCTGGTTTTTGGAAGAGAAAGGCAAGGAAGGGAGAGTGGGACAGGTCTTTGTTATCCCCCTGAGATATTCTCCCCGCAATCCCAGTGACTTGAGGAGGCAGGAGGTGAGGGCAGACTCCCAAAATGGATTTCATGTGAGGAAGGCATAAGCTCTGCTGCTTTGTTGCCCTGGTATCAAAGGCAAACAGTGGAGGAGGAATTTCATGTCTGAGAAGTCCAGCTTCCACTCAGTACTTATTTATTGGAAGGTTCACAGTAGCGCCTTGGAACCTTAAGGTTCTGCAGCTTTAATAGTTTGGGGTCCCCCCTCTCTTGGCATATACATCTGCCTTTCTTGAAACACACTTCACAGGCAGTGGGCAGTCAAAAGATGCCAGAGTGAAAGGGCATAAAGGGACTGTTACTGAGTGCATATGGTATACCCTAGGGGGCCTTCAAGAAACACTTCTGGGAAGATACTTCAGGAGGCTGGTGATCCTGCATTACAGATGAGGACAAGAGCCAGTGGTAACTATGTTCTAACCACTGATTATACCTATAGGCTTCTGAAGCCTGGAGAAGCTCACAACAGATTTTTGCCAGTAACCAAAACAAGAGGTTTTATTTCAGATATTCAGTAGACGGTGGCAGCAACAATTAGCAGCTTTTCTTTCCTGTTTTTCCGAGCTTCTTCCCATTGATCGGCTGACTTTCTCCACCCAGGGAGGGAGGTTAAGTAGGCAAGAAATCAGAGGCAGGATTTTCAGACTCCAGGTCCACTGGCCCAGTGACTTAGGCAATGCAGGCATGGCTCAGATTTCTCTTTGACAGTTGTCCTGATACCTAGAGCTTTTCCTAAAAGGGATGTGATAGAAGATGGCCAGTGTTATTCAGGAAAAGTTAATTCCACAATACCATGGAATAAAAACACACTCAGATCTCCTGTTATGATTTTTCTCCTGTGAAAGGAGATATCATTGGGTGGTAGAAGAAAGAATACTTGGGTAGGCAAGAGAGCACTCATCTTTGTGTAACATTCCAACCTCTAGTATGGACTGAGGAGAACGTAACTGCAACGGGACTGTTATGTAGCTTCTGTAGTGCTGTCAAACCACATATGTATAAGTCACTCATAATGTGAACTTAGATGACCTAAGATATAAAAAAAAAAAAAAAAATTTTTTTTCTTTTTAAGATATACAAGTATGTTGTAAGCAACTTCTCTAACTTGGCCTTGCTCCTGAAGGCTGTGTTAAAAGGAAATGTAATATATAGCTAAAACCAAATCAAACCCGTTGCTGTCGAGTCAATTCTGACTCATAGCAACCCTATAGGACAGAGCAGAACTACCACACATCATTTCCAAGAAGCAGCTGGTGGATTCAAATTACTGACCCTTTGGTTAACAGCTGAGCTCTTAACCACTCCACCACCAGGGCTCTTAATGTATAGCTAAATCTCTATAAATTGGCCTTGAGACATAAGTAATTTGTAAACGACCTCTCTAATCTTGGACCTTGAAGAGAAGATGCAACATACAGTTAATCTCTGACTTTGAAGAGAAGATGTAACACATTAGCCTTTGTTAGACATGACATCCCTGGTCCTTAATGTATGATTCCAGATAAGTAAATTAGATATAAACCCTGGACTTCTGCTTACTCAAAGAGAGAAGGCAGAGGCAGGATATCTCTCTCTACTCTCTGATACTCTCCGAAAACTGAGACCCTACCAGAGACGAAGACTAAGACTTTGCCTGGTGCTACTGGCCTTGGACACCAGCTATGAGGGACCTCTGCCGAGGACAAGCCATTGGTCAAGCCTACTAGTCTACTCATTAAAGGCAAATGCCTTAAGTCTAAAGATCTGCACTTCAACTGTTGGACAATCTTATATTGTGCTGATTCTCTGGTCCTAATTGAATGTCTTGTGGTCTTATCTGTGTGCCTTGCCATGATTACCCTGCAATAAACTAAACAAGTTTATGCATGATAAACCTGAGTATCTCATCACTTATTTCAAAATAAAATCCAGCAAGACAAGGACAACCATGATTCTTTTGATAAAAGGCATAGAGAAAAACATCATATCTGATGAAGACGCCGTGGAGAAAGACATGCTATCCCAATGAGGGTATTTAGCCTTTCTACCTGGTTCCTGTATATGCCTGCTCTTTTCATTTGAATCTTGTCTTCTTTTCTCTAAAGGAAGGTTGAAAATTTGCAGGCTCTAAGTCAATCCTACCTACAAATACACTTTGTTTGGTTCATACTTTTTTTTTTTTTTAAAGGTATTGGTTGCCATCATTTAAAAAATGAGAACCTTTCAGAGAGAAAGCAGATTTTTGGGCTTCTCTTCAAAGCCCAGAAGATCTGGCAGTACTGGCCCTGTATCCCAGCAGGGCAGCAATCCATGGGGGCTAAGATGGAGTGCTCCTTTTGATGGCGAGTGCACTCTCCAGCTCTCCAGGGTCCCACCTGCCTGCGCCATTCTTGTACGTTGCTTGTCAGAACCCCATAGCATTTCAGATTGCCACCTCTAAATGCGGGAAGGTGGCATGACAAGGAAAGGGATATTTGAAAAACAAGAAGAGAAGGAAAAGACACCAGGGAAACTAGTTATATCCTTCTGAATTTCAGATTGAATTTCCTCTGAAAAATTCAGAAGATAATGAGTTCTGACCACAAGGTACACAATAGAGCTCTGGGGCTTGAAGATTCTGCAGCTTTGATAGCACGGGGTCCCTCGTCTTCCAGCACACGCATTTGCCTTGCCTGAAACACCCTTCACAGGCAGTGGGCAGTCCAAAGGTGCCAGAGTGAAAAAGCCTAAGGGGACTGTTGCTGAGCATATATGGGACACCTCAGGAAGTGTCTTTCTAACCTAAAATGAAGACTATTAAAACAAGTAGGTGTTGCTGGTTAAAACTAAGGCTTTAGCTTCCTGAATTAAAGAATAGTCAAAAATATTTTTAAATTATTTCAGTGTTCACACTGCCATTATAAAATATTTTCACAGAAAGCTGATGATAGCTCTTGTATCAAGAGACAAGGAGAGACCCCCAAGTAAGAATTTTTCCATGGCAACTGTGAAAGATATTCATGACAGATTAACATTAACATGGAAACCATGGCGTAAGGGAATCATATGGTAAAATGGGGGGCGGGGGTGTGAGGAAATAAATGAGCTCTGACTGAGCAACCCTTAAGTGCTAGACCTGACCAGACACTTCTCCAGTGCTTCTTACATGAACTCCTTACAACAAAGCTAGGAAGTGAGAATGACAATCTGTACTTGAAATATGAGAAAACAGGAGCACAGGCAAATGGTGTCACTTGCTTGAGGTAACAAATGGCAAGGCCTGGATCCCAACCCACATCATGTCCTTAAAGTCCAGTACTTGACCCATTTTATCCACATTGACGCAGAGAGGTAAGGCTAAGGACTCTGCAGAACTCACCCAATGGGAGACACACACTTATCCTGAGACACCCTTTCTTACATTATGGTGAACTATTTGTCAAGGTCCCTGAGTAGAGCAAACGGTTTGCCCTCACTGGTAACCAAAAGGTTGGCGGCTCAAACTAACCGAGCAGCACTGCCGGAGAAATAGGCCTGGAGATCGCTTCTGTAAAGACTACAGCCAAGAAAGCCCCAGGGAGCAGTTCCACTCTGTAACACACGGGGTCTGAGAAGTCACGAACCAACAACAGGAACAAAATCAACAAAGAAAGCTGAACTCTGTATTTTCCCTTTCAGTCATAAATCTGCTCTTCGGATTCCTTAGTCTAATCAAAATGTATAATTTGTAGGCAAGTTTTAACTGCCCAGGAGCCAAATATTTGCAAAGTTGTCCATGTCTTCTCCTTAAATCTCCCAAACTGCAACCTGGGAAACTTAACTTGTCCGTGTAAACAAAAAATGAAATATTCCTCCCTCTTTCCACTTTAGTTCTTTATACTGATACCTTTCTACGTAATTCTAACAAGGTTAAAGAAAAAATAAGCGTTAGGTAGACAAAAAGAATAAGAGACATATGAAACAATAAAAGCAATATTCACCTGGCTCCAGACTCAGGTTTTAAGAAAAAAATTATTCTTTGAAATAACACAGCACTTTTCAACTTAGGATTTTGTATAGAAGACACATTCTTGGAAAATATTCTATGTAGGAATTTGTCCGTTTCCTCTAAGTTATCTAATTTATTGATGTACAAAAATATTGTATCTTGCACTAGACTTTTTTTTTTTTTCTTGGACAGATCTAGCTACGACCTAACCTGCAATCTTCTTTAATGCAGCTTGGTTACTGTTCAGTGTCTTGCACAGAGAAGATGCTTAACACATATGGACTGCAATGAGAACAATAATAAGTATTATCTTCCTCAGGTACCTATCTGCTAAATCTCTTATCTCCTTCACACCTTTGTTCAAATGGCTCCATTTTAATGAAGCCTGTCCTAACTACCCTGTTGTTATCCCTCTTGCTCTGTTCTTTTTTCCTGCACTATTTGTTACCTTCTAACATACTTATTTATAGTATCTATTTATTTATTATGTCTCCTCTATTGTCTGTCTAGCCCTGCCCCCAACACGTATTTGAATGTAAACTGGTAGGTCAAGGCAGTATTTCTCACTGATGTATCTCAAGCAGACACTGACATGGAGAAGGCACTGAGTGCAGATTCCTTGAGTTAATTAAGCTGAGTGTGTGTGTGTGTTGGGGGGGGCACAAAGAGGATGAGGATGGCAGGGGCATTAGAATGAGCCTGGCAATCCAGAAGCCAGAGGGGGTGACTGCCAGCCCTGGGATCTCCTGGGTGAAGAGCCAACGCTCAGATAGATGAAGCAGGGAAGGATAGGCTATTTGTATTTCCGTGCTCGGATATGCAAACACTCTCTCAGGACACCTGAATGTCACTTACTCTGCTACTCCAGCTCAGGTTAAACAAACTAGAGGATGGGAGCTTTTAATCGGACACATGGATCAACGGACAATATTTTAAAGGCGCACTCAGGACAAAGGGACAGCATTTGGTAACTAATTATAGCGTGCTCTGCAAAAAGACAGCAACAGGCAAGGTAAACGTTCTGAAGTCATATCACCATTTAAAAGCCACACGAAGGGTATAAGTACTTCAACGAAGATATAAAAAATGGCAAGTGACAGGTGTATCATTTTATTGGTTCTTGGTTTTGCTAAAACATTGACAATGCTAATGAGCAAGTGATGGACTGGAGAGACCGCTCACGCGGGAGCGTGTGCAGTATTAAGGGTACATTAAAGCCATTGATACGACACACAGCAGCATGATGTTTAAATCATTCACAAGTTGCATTAGCAAAATTCATTTTCCTTAACAAATTCAGGAAAAAAAAAACAACACTTTATCTTCATCTAGCAGGGCTTATAGACTGACATAAAACCATAAAGAGAAAAAAAAATGAAGTCCATTTACTTTCTGGATCTTAATAAGAGGAAATATAAATGTATTACCTTCAACACGAATTTGTATGAAAAATATGCAGATTTTATAAAAAACTATACTGCTAGAATCAACATGGTGATGGGGTCCCTTCTATAGGCTCTAGCATCATTATTAATAGGTATTTGTTGGTCATCCCCCCCTCCCCCAAAAAGGGCCCGAGGCCAGGTTTCAGGGTCCAGTCTGTCATAAATTCCTTTCAAGTCAAAGATGTCTGCACAAACGACTCTCCTGGTTTACACACATTTTTAATGAGAACTTAGGCTTCAGCTCAAACACCTACCTAGGTCTTCAAGGTGATCCTAACAGACCACTCCTGATCCTTCACATGAGGCTGGGACCAGCAGCAGACGTGAGCAACCTGTCACTTGTGTCCAGTGTCCCAGGCTCTAACCTGTTCTTACTTGGTGTTCAGAAGAAGAAGACAAAAAGATATCCTTGCTCTCTTAGCCCAGGGCAGCGCAGGGATAATTCATCCAAATTTCGTTTCCTTTCTACTGGACTCTTCCCAGGTGCCCCTGGATTTCTAATGATGAAAGCATCTCTCAGTCAGGGGATTATCTAGAGGAGAGGAAGGCACAACCAAGAAAAGGAAGAAATGGTATCCGGAGTGCTAAATCCTACTTCCTGTTGTGTTTGTTTCTGTGTATCCTCAAAGCTTCTATTTTACCCTCGAAAATGTCTTGTCTCCTCGTCGCTGAGGGTGGAGTGAAGAAACAGCCTAGGGCACTGGTTCTCAGAGTGTGGTCCCCAGACCAGCAGCTTCAGCATCACCTAGGAACTTGTTAGAAGTGAAAATTCTAGGTGCCTGCCCCAGATCTGCTGAATCGGAAAGTCTCGGAGTGGAGCCCAGCAATCTGTGTTTTAACAAACCCTGCAGGTGATTCTGACCCACGGGAAGATTTGAGAAGCACTGAGCTCGGTGTTACACCGTGGGGTAAACGGAACTCATTCCCATGTTTGCATTTAGTCTAGTGTTTAACAATCTCAAAGAGAGAAACAGTCCCTGCGTTGCCTTATTGCACCTCAATTTAATCATGCCTCTGGATACAAATAAAGTCCAGTAAGGCAATTCTGTGTGAGGACAACCCAGCCCAGCATAAAAAAGCAAGTAAATATCTAGGCTTTTGACTTCACTATCACAACAGGACTCAAAATAGCATAGTTGGAATAAAACATTTTTCCTAAAGTCATAGTGTCCTTCCAGAAACCTTATTTACAACTGCTAGCCTTCAATATCAAAATCGAAGATCCGTCCAAATGTGTCCTTGCATGTTAATTTTTTTTTTTTTTCATTTTTCTGTAATCCATTATCGCAGCAAACATGCCTGCAATACCAGCTGCTTACTGGAAAAGAAGTAAAGGAAAAAAATTAAAGGAAACCATTTAGGTTCTCATCTAACTCTTTTTACCAAGTCAGAACTCCCATTAAACACTTCTTTTTGCTCCCTTTTATTCCTCTTATTCACATCCTTTTGACTAAATTTTACTATAAAAAGCTACTTCTAAAAAATCGTGTGTGTATTTGTGAGATATATATATACATATCTATAGAGAGAAAGAGGGAGACAGAGAAAGTTTTCTTTCTTCTTGCTCTCTTTTTTACTATCTCCAGTACTTATTTTTGAGCTTCTTCCTGGGAAAGGTTAGCATCCTGGCAACCACATATGTTTTCTGACTCCTGAAGTACACGTACCGTTCTTTTCTTACTCCCTCCATTCTATAGATGTAAGACATCCCAGCGGAGGTGCTCTCCCATATGCTAACTGGCTCTATGGTACACTTTCACAGCTAATGAGCAGGACCATGTGCACACAAGCTGCATGGGGGATTGGCTATCAAATTTCAATTGCGTTCAGGTGTGTGGCATTAGTGCCTTCCTATCAGAGAGGTGCTTGAGTACTTTCTCGTTTTTCTGAGTCACATAATCCTGAACCTCAGCAAACTTGGGTGCATTGCACTGGAAAAAACAGATGTTAGAAACATCTGCCTGTCAGTGTGTGGCTGCTAGAATGGATACACAGTATCTGGCACATAGTAGGCGTTTAGGAAATGTTCACTGAGTAAACGGATGGGTGAATGAATGACAGACACAAGGGGCCACTCTATCATTTTGGGATTTGGGCGGAAGTTGTTTTTCTTTTTTTTTTTTAGAATTACCAGGAAGGTTAATATCATATGCTATGACAGTTTGTAACAGTCAAAGGCAAGAGTTGTTTTTTTTCTCCTTTTAGTTGAAATTGAAAATGTATGAGTTCATCAAGCGTGCTTTCCAGGGTACCTGAGCATGTTTCCTCCACTAGAATGACAACATACCTATGAGGTGGTATCCATTAGCTATTATTATTACTATGATGATTATTATCAAACATTAGAAGAATAGGGTCGCTATGAGTTGGAACTGACACGATGGCAGTGGGTTTTTTTGTTTGTTTTTTTTTTTGGTTTAAGAAGAATACGGGTAAGACAGTACACAGTACTGGGGAAGCCAGTACAACTTGTCCAAGGCAAGGTCATGGAAGCTCCATAGGCACATCCAAACTCTCTGAGGGACCAAATGACTGGGCTGAGGGCTGTGGGGATCATGGTCTTGGGGGACGTCTAGCTCAATTGGCGTAACATAGTTTATAAAGAAAATATTCTACATCCTACTTTGTTGAGTAGCGTCTGGGGTCTTAAAAGCTTGTGAGTGGCCATCTAAGATACTGCACTGGTCTCACCCCATCTGGCGCAAAGGAGAATGAAGAAAACCAGACACATAAGGGAAAGATTAGTCCAAAGGACTAATGGACCACATCTACCATGGCCTCCACCAGACTGAGTCCAACACAACTAGATGGTTCCTGGCTACCACCACTGACTGCTTTGACAGGGCTCACGATAGAGGGTCCCAGACAGGGTAGGAAAAAAATGTAGAACAAAATTCTAACAAAAAGAGACCAGATTTACTGGTCTGACAGAGACTAGAGAAACCCCGAGAGTATGGCCCCCCGATGCCCTTTTAACTCAGTACTGAGGTGGCTCCTGAGATTCACTCTTTGGCCAAAGATTAGAGAGGCCCATAAAACAAAATGAGGCTAAAGGGGCACACCAGCCCAGGAGCAAGGACGAGAAGGCAGGAGGGGACAGGAAAGCTGGTAAAAGAGAACCCAAGGTTGAGAAGGGAGAGTGTTGACATGTCGTGGGGTTGGCAACCAATGTCACAAAATGGTATATATATCAATTGTATAATGAGAAACTAATTTGCTTTGCAAACCTTCATTTAAAATACCATAAATAAAACATAAAATAAGAAAAAAAAAGAATATTAATAGTAATTGTGCTTTAAAAGACTGGAGATACTTGCAATGACTAGTATAATAATAATAATCTACAAACATTTGATACTAACAGCTCATTCAGGATGGCATTGAACATGACTGTGAATGAATGGCCATGAAAGATACAGTGGGTTTGATTAAATTTGATTGTCATTTAGCCTATGAAATCTGATCAGAAGAGGAGCTGAGGAAAACTGCTTATTTAAAGAACAATTTTTCCTCAGAGGACTATCCACATTCCACACTCCTGAGAACAGCAAAGGGTCTTTCTAAGATGACCTGACCCCCAGAAGTTCCAGCTGAGACATTGTGGTGTCGCTTCATCCAGACCACTGCTTGGTACATATTAAATTTCTTTTAGAGCAGGGCAGCAGAAAAGGGCGCTGGTATAGACTTATTCTGGATTACTCACTTTATTTACAGTCTTCAGATCAAATTCAGTTGGTAGAGTAATCTTTTAATTCTGAAGAGTTAATAGATACAACTATTTCTCTTCCATTGGATTCTAAGCTCCATATCTTATTCTTCTGCTTATTCCCAGTTTTACCATAAAAAGCTCCCATCAAAAGTGCTTGCTCAACATATGTTTGCTGAATGAAGTTATAAGATCATTTGCGGGGGGAGGGCGTGAGCTATAAATTTACACACTGATAAAAATAAGTTCTCTTATGGCTAAGGTCTTTGGATATATTTTATATTATCATTTTTCATATCAACAGCATTATGCACTATCTTTTCTTTTTCCTGTTCTCCTCTCCTTCCCTGTCCTTTCCCCTCCTCCTGCTCCTTTTCCATTCCTGAGCAATGCAGCTGCTACTGTGAGGGCAGTTACAGTGAGGTACCTCCTTTTACAGCCTGGACGCTGAGGGAGCGGTGAATTCCTAGCATCACATCGTGAGGCAGCAGCCCAGACACAACTAGAATTCAGAGTCCTCTGAGATTCATTCCTGGCTTAGGCCTCTGAGCTCTATTTCCCCTGACACCTTCTCCAAAGATTTCAGACCTTTTTTCCTGTCAGTATTTTGAACCTAATACAGTTTCAAAGTCCAGAAAACATGAATTTGTTTTACAGTCTGTAAACACTGAAGATATCTTTGTAAGGCAAGTAACTAAATACAGAACTATTATCATCTATAAAAGTAGGATGGCTGACAGCAGGTTACATTTTCCTGAGCCCACATTCTCCAATTCCATTCCCCTGAGGAAAAGTTATTTTTTGGAAGCGATCGGAAGTCCCCAGTCAACACAAATGGTTGAGTACTTGACAACTAGCCAAAAGACTGGCAGTTCGAACCCACCCAGAGACACCTCAGAAGACAGCCTGGGGATCTGCTTCTGGAAAGTCACAGCCTTGAAAATCCTGCAGAGCAGTTCTACTCCACACACATGGGGTTGCCACGAGTTAGGATCGACTGGACAGCAGCCAACAGCAACAGGGAGACCATCACAAGAAGGTCTACAGAGCAATGTGAACCATGTTGTGAAAAATTCATGGAGTGCCTATAAAAATCAACACAAATTCATTTATAAGCTTTCAACCTCTACCGTCCGTCAGTTTGTTGTATTGTCGTAGTTTGCGTGTTGCTATGATGCTGGAAGCTATGCCACCAGTATTTCAAATACCAGCAGGGTCACCCATGGTGGACAGGCTCTAATGGAGCTTCCAGACTAAGAAAGGCTAGGAAGAAAGGACTAGTGATCTACTTCCAAAAATTAACCAATGAAAACCTTATGGATCACAACAGAACATGGTCCAACTCGCTTACTTTGAACGCATTATTCGGAGGGATCGATTGCTGGAAGAGGGCATCATGTTTGGTGAAATGGAGGATCAACAAGGAGGAGGAAGACCTTGGTGAGATGGGGCACAGTAGCCATAATGGACTTGAACAAGCTGGTGATTGTGAGGATGACTCAGGACCAGGCAATGTTTCCTTCTGTGGCGCTTAAGGTTGTTACGAGGAGTTGGCTTGGTGGCAGCTCGCTCTCTTTTCTGTCTCCCTATCCATCTACTTTATTCAAGGAACTGTATTAGTTAGCACATGCATAAGAGCTACAATGATTAACAAGAGAAAATCGTCCCTGTCATCAAGGACTTTACAGGGTTTTTGGGTGGGGAGGGGCAGGGAGAGCAAGGATAATATCTACTTCCTGCTAAGCACCGCTGGCCCAACTGCAGCTTACCAAAGTAACTCGAATTACAGTATTTATATAATTTTGCTTGAGTATAAAGAAGTGGTTATAATTTAGAGACTCAGTAATCCTATAGCAAACCTGAAAAAGGAAGTGTGAGGAGAACATGGGCATGGCTCTGCCAGAAAAAAAAGGAAATCATGAAGCCTCAGAGCTGTATCAGGACTTGCTCTCCACGTGAAGAGTGGTTTGGGGCTTATGTGGAGCTTTGTGGCTGCCTGTCCATCAAGTACTTATTTTTTTCATTTTTAGATATATATTTTTTGTTTTTTAAAATATCAGTATATGCTTAGGCAGAAAACAAACCATCAAAAAGAGTCACCTAGAATCTCACTACCTAAAAAAAAAAAAAAAAAAAGACAACCACTATTAGCAGTTAGTACATTAAAATACAGGTTTTCTCTGTATCATATACATTTTTTATACAAATGGGATTGTATTGTCATAATGTTTTCTACTTTATCTACTTAAAATATATAATGTTTCCATTACGGTAGATATTCCTCTAGAGCATCTTAAGGGCTGCATGGCATTTCATTATAGAGGTATTTTCTTTTACTTAAATAAACTCCCATTGTTGGACATGTAGCTTGTTTTGGACTTTTCGTGCTAAGAGAACATCCTTGCATCTAAATTGTGCCTGACCGTGATTGTAGCTTTAGGGTAACTTGCTACCATTAGAATTGCTGGGTCAAAGCAAATGAACATTTTGAAAGTTTCTGATACAAAATCAAAATAGTCCCCCAGATGGCTCTATCAATTGACCCCCCAGACGGCTCTATCAATTGACCCTTCCATAACCTGTGAGGGACATTGCAAAAACACAAACAAAAACAAAAAACAAAACAAAACCCAATAGGATAAATACACTTGTTACTTATTTCATTACCAGTAATACTGGAATCTTTCTCGTGGACTTATTGATGACTTCTACTTAGGGAAATAACTGTCCTTTTCTTTGCTGTTTTCTCTCCCTTAGGAATATTAATGTGTGTTTTCCATATTGATTTATGAGAGGTATTTCCCTACATTAACGACATAAATGTTTGCGTCAAAATGTAGCAAATATTTTCCTAGTGTGTTTCTTACCTTTTAATTTTGTTTATACTGTTTTTTTGACCTATAGAAATTTGATTTTATGTTGTTAAGTTAGTTATTTTTCTTAATTTTCTTAACATAAGCAATTTCATGCTTATCAAGGCTTCTTACCCTAATAAAACCACTCCCACTGCCATCGAGTCAATTCCGACTCATAGCGACCCTATAGGACAGAGTAGAACTGCCCCCCCATAGAGTTTCCAAGGAGTGCCTGGTGGATTTGAACTGCAACCTCTTGGTTAGCAGCCTTAGCACTTAACCACTATGCCACCAGGGTTTCTCCTACCCTAACATTTACCCCTATTTTATCACATTATTTTTATTAACATGTGCTTAATGAAAACCTGCCACGTGTGCCCAGCCCTACACTAGGTTCTGTCTAAGATAAAGAGATAAATATAAGACATCCACACTTGTCCTTCAGAAATGACAATCCAAGTGGGTGTATAAAGAAGCTAGTGTATGCAGTTAGAGAACTGTAAAATCCTTCTCTGTCGTCTGTAACAGGCTGTCATTCACGTAGCTTCGTACTTTGCAAAGCAGCTCATGCTAGCGTGGGACAGTGCTGAATGTTAAGATGTTCTTTAAACTAAGCTGAAATCTGTCTCTGGTAATTCCACACATTGGTACAGCGTCCGATCTCTTGACTATTCATAGATTATGCAAACCTTGGAGGCTGAACTGGGAGACTTATGACCCTTTCTGCTGTAACACTCTAAAATCCCATTACTTAAGTCACAACCCTTCTCTTTCCCCCTTTCCCTGAGATCCTCTTACACTTCCCCACAGACTTGGTTCCTAAGGTGTGTCTAAATTTCAATACGTGGATGGATGGTGGCATTTCAGTTGGAAAACCAGCAAGCAAAGGCATTCACAGGGGACTCCATGCCCAGATCCCAGTGCGTGAACAACAAGATTAGACGGAGAAGTTGTGCAGAGAAGAAAGAAATGCTGAAAATGTCAGCCGGGCCAGACACAAGGCGAAGGTCTTCAACCTCACGGTGTTTTCAGCGGAGGGAGATTGAGCAACTACGCCATTTTTTGTTTCAGCCAGTGACTGTGTTGGTTAATGTTATGTGTCAACTTGGCTACGCAATGACTCTCAGTGGCTTGGCAGAGACTGTGTATCACCTCCTGGTTTGTGATCTAATGTGAGCTGCCAATCAGTTGAAAGAGGAGTTCCCTTGGGGATGTGTCCTACATTCATCACATAAAAATGAATATTCTGACAAAGCTCTCTCTCAATCCCGCATTCATCTTGTCATCCTCTGACCTCCAGTTCTTGGGACAGGAGAAGCCTTCAGCCTGCTGCCTGACCTGAGGATTTTGGGTTTGTCAACTCTGCAACCATATGAGTCAGGAGGAGCTTCCAGCCTGCTGCCTGACCCATGGATTTGGGACTTGCCAGCCTCCAGAGTTGCATGAGCCATGTCCTTGAAATAAATCTCTCTCTGTATTTATATATACACTTCACTGGTTTTGCTCCTCTAGAGAATCCAGCCTAAAACAGTGACAGAGTGATTAATTATTATAAATATCATATTATAAACTAATAAACATTTATTAATTAAAATATATTACAATTAATATTTTTGGATCATTAATATAGTGATGGATTTAAATGGACCAGGTAGCAGTAAGGAAAACAATTAAGAGGTGATAAGAGCCAAGACCCAGTAGTGGCAGTGGGAAGGAAAGGGAAGGAAAACACTTTTGACAGACTAAGGGAAAACCAACATCCAGGCTGGATGGATGATTAGACAGAGGCTACGACAGCTGAGTGAGGAATTAAAATCTTACCAATGGTTTAGCCTGGAAAGTAGTTTTTGCTAGATGTAGTAGGAATAATAACCCAAAACAAACCAAACCCAGTGCCGTCGAGTCAATTCCGACTCATGGCGACCCTATAGGACAGAATAGAACTGCCCCACAGAGTTTCCAAGGAGCACCTGGCGGATTCGAACTGCCAACCTCTTGGTTAGCAGCTGTAGCAGTTAACCACTATGCCACCAGGGTTTCCAGTAGGAATAATAGGTCTTGGGTATTCACTGTTTGTACTCCTTTTATGAATTTCCTGTTCATTCCTTATCCACTTTTCTGTCATGAAAGTGAACAACATAAAGAAAGCAATGCTCTTGGAATATTAGACTAACAACTATAATAAAAGATGAGTGTTCTATAGACACTGGCTGCAAGAATGGAGGTAGGGAGTTGGTTTGAAAGCTATCACATGAAAGAGACATAGAATAATGAGCGAAAAGAATCATCTCTTTTTGCACTGACCGTCACTAAACCTCCCTTTTTACAAAGAAATGGGCATTTGCTGAACACCAACAAATGGCTCCATCAAGGAGCTTAGAGTTGAGGTTGAGTACTTGAATCAAGTCATATGGCCAACAAGCGCCAGAGCTGGACTACAATGTGAATTTGTCAAATAAGAACAGAAAGGACTGATGTAAGACACCTTTGAAATAAGATGTTAGAGCATAAAGAATAACCTGCCAGGAGCTGAATTAGGAATTTTGCCCCTTCAACAGCTTCCACTGTGATCATGGTGTTTCACTGCAGCCCTGTGTCAAAGGAGCAGGAAGCAATTGAAGAAACCATTTTTTTTCTTTCTGTGTTTTAATACTCTCTGATTTTACAAACATAAAAAAAAAATCACTTTTTAAAGGAAACCGTTTCAATATAAAAAGCATATTCTGTTGTCTTTATATTAGTTTTAAGGTTATATGTGTTTGTTTCAGTTGCTGGGAAAAAAACAGAACAGTATATTCCAAAGAATTTCCCTGGAGAAAGGCAAATGTGCTTTCCCTTGAATATTAAACGAATACGTATGGTCTGGAAGCCCTGGAAGCACAGTGGCTAAGAGTCTGGACGCTAGCCAAAAGGCTGGCAGTTTGAAGCCACCAGGCACTTCTTGGAAACCCTCTGGCGTAGTTCTACTCTGTCCTACAGGGTTACTATGAGTTGGAATTGACTTGACAGCAATAGGTTTGACTTTTTTTTATGTATGATATACATATTTTAAGGAGCCCTGGTGGCACAATGGTTAAGCACTTGGCTGCTAACCGAAAGGTTGGCAGTTTGAACCTGTCCAGTGCCTCCATGGAAGAAAGACCTGGCCGTCTGTGTCCATAAAGATCAGAGCCAAGAAAACACTATGGGGCAGTTCTACTTGGTCTCGTGGGGTTGTGACGAGGCAGAATCGACTTGACGGCACCCAGCAGCAACAACAGATACAATTTAATTGGCCTCCAGAAGAATTTATTATATAGCAATACACAATTTTAGAACAATTCAAGGTATGTCATGAATTTTCATTTCTCTTCAAAAATCATCCGCAGTACCGTGTAAACTACAGCATACCTTCTGTGTGCGGTGGATTTGGGCAGGAGACGGACCATATGTAGTTCTTGTCTCTAATATGTAGCTTACAGATCTCAATGACTTTCATATTAAATTTTAACAATTAATATTACAGTGTGTGACATAACTGCATTTCCTAATGCTGTATTTGTTGAGGTTAATGGGAAGGAGAAGATAACATGACTGGAACCACCTGACCCTTAAAAATAGCAGCTCTCGTTAAGTATTTCTTCACTTGAGGTGACCTCAGTAGTAAACTACCAAATCATTACTCTTCGGCTAACGTACCACTATAGCTTTCAGAAAGAAAAAATGAATACCATTAATATTTAATAATAATATTTCAAAGGAGACAAAACTTGGTGGTAATTTTCCAGTATGATTCAAGACATATCCCAAACCCCATCATGAGATGACTCCACAAAGTCTTTAGAGGACAAGTGGGATACATTAATGGGGGAGGTCAGCAGATGCCTGGTGTAGGTGCTGGGAGTAGCACGTACACTTGAGGCTGATTCCAGCAAAAATAGTCCAGCCCATTCAGACAGGTTTAAAAACCTTCAACATGGTTACGGTGAATGCGTTACAGCTTATGACTCAGGTGTGGCTCGTCTATAGAATGCTGACAACAGTTAACTAATACAGGAATTTGGAATCCTCTTCTGGAGCCCTGGTGGCACAGTGGTTAACAGCTATGTCTGCAAACCTAAAGGCTGGCAGTTCGAATCCACCAGCCACTCCTTGGAAATTTTTCTGGTGCAGTTCTACTCTCAGTCCTCTAGGGTCGCTAGGAGTTGGCATCGACTCCATGGCAACAGGTTTGATTTGGTTTTGGTGGCACAGTGGTTAAGTGCTCAGCTGCTAACCAAAAGGTCAGCAGTTCAGATTCACCAGCCGATCCTTGGAAACTACAGGGCAGCTCTACTCTGTCTTATAGGGTTGCCGTGTGTCAGAATCGACAGCAATGAGTTTTTTGTTTTTTTTTTTTGGTTGATAGCACAATAAAGAGAGCATTGGTGGTTCAATGGCAGAATTCTCACCTTCCATGTGAGAGACCTGGATTCTATTCCCAGCCAATGTCCCATGCGCTTGTTGTTATAATGCTGAACAGGTTTGAGCAGATCTCCAGAATAAAATAGGAAAAAAGGCCTGGTGGTCTGCTTCCAAAAATCAGCCATTGAAAACCCTATAAATCAGAACAGTCTGAATCCCAGCCAAGAGTGGGAATAGTGCAGGATCTTTAGTTCTGATGTGCAAGGGGCCCATGAGTCAGGTGCCAACTGCACGGTAGTTAACAACTACAGCAATAAAAACAGCACAATCAAGTAGAAGTCAAAAGAGTTGGCTTCAGTTTCTGCCACATGAAGCTAGTTAATCTCTCGATATTTTGCTTTCTATACACAGGACTACCACTAGCGATAATGACAATCAGTACACTATATACATGCTCGTTTAATTTTACAACTCTGAGGCGGGTATTATAAGCTTTATTATATTGACAAAAACAAACCAAAGCTCAAAAAAAGTTGAATATTTGCATTGAAAGCAATATCGGTCTGATTCATATGCCCTAAACCACCATCCTATATGCCTCTTTATGAAATGAATTCTTAGCTGTCCTTCCTATACTTCCCAGAATTATTGTGCATGGATTGAATTAGTTAATACATAAAGAGCTATGAAAACCACAGAATTATATAAATGCAAAGTGTTTTGTTTTATCTACAATTCTATTGCTAAAGGGAAGCATGCATTTTTAAGCCAATTATTTTGCAATTTATATCCTGTTTTCTAAAACAAATTGAGCTAGCTTAATCTTACACATTAAAATGTGTAAGAGGGGAAAATTCATGGAAAGAAGTAATATCAGACACTATATAATCTGGAAACTGGGGTAAAAAGTTTTTATAATTCTGAGCTAAAGGTAACCTCTCTAGATTTTAGCAACCAGGACAAAACGAGGGAAATACATTAAGTAGTTATCAATGGCTGATGAAAGGAATCTAACAAGTTTATTTGGAGAAGAAAGACAAAACAGCCTCTCTCTTCTGAGAGAAACTGAACATGTACCTTCATGTAAAAGACACAATAGCATTTCAAAACTCTATTTCATATAAAATGTATTGAACCGAGGTGAGATTCCTTGCTCTTAACCCTGCATCAACACTCAGTAACATCACTGTATGGGCAGCTAAACTAATTGGTCCATAGTACTGATCTTAGAAAAGAGCCAGATAAGATAATAGGTCCCTTTAAATTGTTTCTCTGAAATATCAGTGGTTTCAATATCAAACTCGGAAGGAGCTAAAAGTGGTTAATTGAAGGTTCAGCCCTCTTCTGAAGCCTGAACATGCCGAGTCACCTTAACCAAGGACACATTCTTTGATTTTAAGTAGCAACATTTTAACCCAATAGAGTTCCTAGCCTTCATACGTCAGTCTCTCACTCATTAATTCAACAAATATTTGTTCTGTACCAGCTTTGAACCAGGTACACACAACAAAGGCACATATATCCATTACATACCATTTTCCCTCAAGGAGGAAACCCTGTAATGATTACAGTGAAGTGTTACACTGTAGAGGATAGAACAGTAGCTCAATCTTATTGCCCGTTAGTATGTACATATACTTAGTTTATTACATCATGGAATCCCCATGACAACCCTGTGAAGAAAGTGCGATTAGTCCCACATAGATGAGGAAATGAAGGCACACCCAACAGTTAGTGCATCTGATTCCAGGCTGCAGACTGTGAGCCACACTACCACACAGTAAGCAGGGAGGGGCCAGTCTTATTGCAGAGGTGACAGGAAGAGCTTTCAAGGGAAAGGGATGCTAGAACTGTGTGAAAGCTGTACAGCTGTCATATCCCAAAATTCATAATATGTGAGATACCCATTGCCATCGAGTCAATTCTGACTCACAGTGACCCTATAGGACAGAATAGAACTGCCCCATAGGGTTTCCAAGGAGCAGCTGGTGCATGTGAACTGCCAACCTTCTGGTTAGCAGCTGAGCTCTTAACCACTGTGCCACTAGGGCCCTGTGAGGGGAGCTATGGGTTGGCAAATAGGCAGAGTGAATATCACAAACAAAGCCCCAGTGGTGTGAAGGCCTGTTGTATTCTGGGAACTGCAAGTCATTCACAAAGTCAGGGCATGGATTGTGAAGAGGAAGCAGGGCACGAGATGAGGCCAGAAAGGTTTGTTATATCTCACGAGTCAAAAAAAATTCCCTAAATAAATGGGTACCAGCATAGGATTTCCAACATTTTATCTTGTCAAATAAGAAAACAAAAACAAAACATCACCCATTTTCCTTATAATATTATAAAAGAAGAGGAAGACATAGGAAGGGCACAATCTCAAGGTAAAAGCCATCCTTTAACTTGAAAGTATTTAGTATTTTTGTTTGTTTTCTTTCCCTTTTTTTAAATCTCATCACCTTGTCCTTATTTTTCATTTTGTTGCAGGCAGTAAAAAATTTTGTCATTGGTGGATCCAGTTACCAAACTGGAGTTTGGAACTCACTGTGGTAGGTAGTGGGTTTTAAGGGTACTAGTAGATTTATTAAAAGTAAGTGATCTTATGAAAAATAAGTAAATGTGTAGCCTTGACTAGGGTGGAGAATCTTAACTGAGTCTCTTGTTCTTTACATCCTGTCGATATTAATACCACGTGATACATCACGTGAGCATTTCTAACAGTTATACATTTGTAGGACTCATTCTATCAGGATAAAAAAAGGAAACTTTCATTGGGGGATGTGCTGAAACAACAGGAAACTTTTTTTTTTTACTCTCTTTTTTTTAAAATTGTGCTTTAGGTGAAAGTTTACAGCCTAAGTTAGTTTCTCATACAAGAATTTATAAACACGTTGGTATGTGACCCTAGTTGCTATCCGTATAATGTGGCTGTACATTCTTCCTTTCCACCCCAGATTTCCTGTATCCATTCAACCAGCTCCATCCCCTTCTGCTTTCTCATTTCGCCTTCCGACAGGACCTGCCCATTTAGTCTTGTTTATCTACTTGAACTAAGAAGCACACTCTTCACAAGTATCATTTTACGTCTTACAGGCCAGTCTCTTCTTTGTCTGAAGAGTTGGCTTCAGGAATCGTTTTAATTCTGGGTTAACAGAGAGTCTGGGGGCCTTGTCTTCCGGGGTTCCTCCAGTCTCAGTCAGACCATTAAGTCTGGTCTTTTTGCTAGAATTTGAGTTCTGCACCCCACTTTTCTCCTGTGCCACCAGGGACTTTCTGCTGTGTTCCCTGAGAGGGCAGTCATTGGTGGTAGCTGGGCACCATCTAGTTCTTCTGGTCTCAGGCTGATGGAGTCTCTGGGTTATGTGACCCCTTTTGTCTCTTGGGCTAATATTTTCTTGTGTCTTTGGTATTCTTCATTCTTCTTTGATACAGGTGGGTTGGGACCAATTGATGCATCTTAGATGGCCACTTGCTAGCTTTTAAGACCCCAGATATCACTCGCCAAAGTGGGATATAGAACATTTTCTTAATAAACTTTGCCATGCCAAATGATCTAGATGTTCCCTGAAACCATGGTCCCCAGGCCCCTGCTCCTGCTACCTGTCCCTTAAAGTATTTGGTTGTATTCAGGAAACTTCTCAGCTTTTGGTTTAGCCCAGTGGTGCTGACCTCCCACGTGTGAAAACAATTGGAAACATTTTATAAATAAAAGTTTCCTCTGTCCCTAACAGGGACATTTCTTCAGTGCTGCCACTCTGCTAGGAGGGAGCCCCAGCATGTTTCATCTGTAGGGGAAATTGTACATATGACAAGCAGGGTGAGGAATGTAGGAACAAAAAATCCCTCCTCTTGTGAAACTGGAATATTAACCCCTTAGTTAATGAGCTTGTTTTGAGGATCAAGGGAACAGTGTGTTAAAACACACAACATTGCATTTATACATGGAAAGATCTCAACTATTAGCTCTCTGGCCCACTAAATTATCTAACAACCTTCTATATGTACAAATTGCTCATAGGAATACTGCTTGTAAAGAAAATTATTTCCTTATTTTTGATAAAGAAAAACCAAGACTTTTGTTTACTTGGTGTGGAGTAAAGGGTTAACTCGATAGGCTTGGGGTATTCAAACCCTGCACTTTCCAAAGAAAGGGCTTGTCTTTGACCAGCTCTGGGGTGATAACCTCTAAATCATTGTAATATCTCGCCTGAAGAGTGTTTTATATACCTGGGGCCTTGAGCCACACCAGACAGCTTATGCTAACAGTGTAATTTATGATAGGAGGCTTGGATCATGCCAGATAGTTTTTGCTAACAGGGTGAATTATGGTAGGAGGCTGGGGCATAATGTATCGGTTTGACCTCCAGCCAAGACTGAGCAACTAAGGTCAATTATCTGGGCACTTCAAGTCTACGTGACTGAGCCCAATAAAAACCCTGGATACCAAGGCTCAGCTGAGTTTCTCTGGTAGGCGACACGTCATGCGTGTGGACACACATTGTTGCTAGGATAACTAAGCACTGTCTGTACGACTCCTCTGAGAACCACTGGAAGCTCGTTCCTGGTCTCTCCCAGACTCTGCCTTATATGCATCTTGATTTGCTGATTTTAACCTGAACTCTTTTGCTGTGATAAACTATAACTGTGAACAGCTTTTCTGAGCTCTGTGAGTCCATTCAGTGAATCTTTAAATCTGAGCGTGACCTTGGAGACAGACCCCCAGTACACTCGGGGAATAAACAAATTATCATCTGTTAAGAACTGGTAGATGTGTATGTTTCAGTTCAAGGAAATATAAGGAAAAAGTAGAAAAATTAATGTGGGTACAAACAGATTTCTGGATAATCAGTGAGCTCCTGGGCGTCTCCCCCACGTGTGAGTATATGCCAAAGCATAACATTTAAAGAAAAAGAAGCAGCACCTGGACCCTTTGCACCTGTTTTACTATTTCAGCTTTAGAGCTAAGGTAACACTTAGAAAGCAGTTTAAGCTAAACGCGAAAGGTAAGGGGGGGAAAATTGTGACATGATATTTAAAAATATCGTTTTAACATAATTGATGGAGAAGAAATGCCAAATACATAGCATATGTCACTATCTGGCGTTTGAACAAATACGCCATATTTTACAAGCTCATTAATTCTCATTCTGAAGTTCTGTTTAGCCACTTTCAATTAATATTAAGAAAGGAAGATAAAGTTAAAGATGAGAAATCTCATCAGAAAATTCAGCATTCGTAAGTGATGAAGCACTTGCTGAAATTCAAGCACAGCTTGTAAATAGTTCTTCTAACTCTTGCATATACGAGGAATTGAAACTTAATGCCAAAGCCCGGGAACCATGCCAAGTCTATTTGGGAAAGAGAAAAACCCAATAAATTAAATTTCCTAGGAACTTAGGAATTTTACTCATCTAATGCTTTTTTTTTTTTTTTTAATGCTTAGAAAACCATACACTCAGGTAGTATAACCATCTAGTTATATTTCCCAACTTTCAAGCAGAACTATTCTGTGTAATAGACTTTTCCTAATTCCTAAATTTCCTATTTGTTCCTTCACCCAACAAATATTTACTGAGCAAATATTGAGTGTATTGTACTGTGCTTGGAAATATGGATTCAAAGTGGGAGAGTCTCTACCCTGACCTATTCTCAGTCCCTGGTGGGAGATTAGCCAGTTAAGCCCGTTGCCATCTAGTTGATTCCAGCTCGATGTGTGTGAGAGGAGAACTGCACTCCATAGAGTTTCCAATGGCTGATTTTTCGGAAGTACTTCTCTGGGCCTTTCTTCCAAGGTACCTCTGGGTGGATTCGAATCTCCAGCCTTCTGGCTAGCAGCTGAGTGTGTTAATTGTTTGCACCACCCAGGAACTGTAGTGGGAGATTAGATGACTGACAAGCAATCCTGAGGAGCAGAGGAAGGGAACCAACTGGTGATGGTGCTGACTTGCTGGAGAGAGGACACATTGACTGAATCCTCCAGGATGATGAAGGGAATAACGGGGTACTTACAACTTCTTCAACACTTAGTACTTTCAAACCTCCATTTCTTTGTGTATATTGTCCACAATACTTAATATATCCTGGAGTTGTTTTTCTTTTCTGCCTCACATTTGCACCATCTTTTACATCTTAGCTCACATTCATCTCATTTGTCAAGGGTCCCCAGGCTTCTCAGGAAAGCTCAGGTGCATCTTCTCAAATGAGTCCAATGAATTTTGTACACAGGGCAATGTGTTTGTGTGAAGTTCCCCACTAGATCATTAGCTGTGTGAGGAGAGGATCATGTCTTTTCTCTGTTGTATCAAGCACAAAGCCTAACACATTAAAATAAAAACAAAAACAAAAAAACACATAGTAGGTGCTTAATGAAAGTTTGTTGCATGGATGAGGACAGAACTTCAAAAAAACCAAACCCATTGATTTCAACTCATTGAGACCCTGTAGGACAGAACTGGCCCATAGGGTTTCCAAGGCTGTAAATTTTTACGGAAGCAAACTAGTTGGGCAAAAACCAGTATGTAAACACCCATTGGTAGTTTAGGAAACTTATACTAGGGGGTGACTAGAAATAATGTTTGTGAATCACAACCTCCACCAGCCTGAGCTCAGGGGAACTAGATGGTGCCCAGCTACCACTGATCACTCTGACAGGGATCACAATAGAGGGTCCCTGTCAGAGAGAGAGAAAAATGTAGAACAAAATTCAAATTCACAAAAAAGACCAGACTTACTGGTCTGACAGAGACTGGAGGAACCCCTGAGACTATGGTCTCAGGACACCCTGCTAACTCAGAACTGAAGCCACCCCCGAAGTCTACCTTCCAGTCAAAAACTAGACAGTCCTATAAAACAAACAATAACACATGGGAGGAACGTGCTTCTTAGTTCAGTCGAGTATACAGAGACCAAATGGGCAACACCTCCCAAAAGCAAAAATGAAAACGCAGGAAAACTAGACAAATGGACACAAACCCAAGGTGGAAAGGAAAAGGGGCACAGTGCTGACACATTGCAGGGATTGCAACTGATGTCACAGAACAATTTGTGTATAAATTTTTTAATGAGAAAAAACTTCTTTTAAAGGTCAGGATAGATTTCAAGGTGACATTTGAGCAGAGACTTGAATGAGATTAGCAACATGGATATTAGAGAGAAGAATGTTAAGAAAACAAGAAAAAAGAGATGATGTTGGAAGCCTAGAAGGGTGCCTGATAAGCGGATTATGCTAACTATTTTGAATTTTCTCCCTTAATGGGGAAACCGATAAAGGAGCATATCTGCATTTTAGAAAGATGACACTAATTAACTGAAAGGAGTTTGTAGAAATACTTAAGGGAAAGAAACATACCCTTAATTTTAGAGAGTCCCAATAAACACTGGCAGTTTGTCGGGTTGCCATGGAGAACATGTGTACTGAACTTTGAAGAACATGATAAGCACAGAATACAGATAAAACACATTAACATTTTCATGATTGGAGACTTTTTTTAAATAGTAGAGGTGGCTAAAGTTTGTTCACTTTCAAAAAGAAATTCACTTAGTGTGCATACCGAATTACTGTGGAAAAGGTAAGTTATGCCAGGAATGCTTCTCGTAATATCTGTTTTCTTCAATCATCTTTAATCAAGTCTCAGTCTATTAAATGTGGGGCGGGGGAGGTCTGTGGCAGTGAACACCTGAAAGGTTGTTAGATTCATTAGCCCAACCACGTATTGACACGAACCCAAAGAGAAGCTAAATAATTGAACAGGGGATTCATATACTCAGTGAACAAATATTTACTGAGCACTTCCAATATGCCAGGTGCTGTTCTAGGCTTTAAAGTCCCTAGGTCGAATAAATGGTCAATGAGCACAGCTGCTAACCTAAAGGTTGGAGGTTCGATAGTGGCCTGGTGATATACCTCTGAAAAATCAGTCATTGAAAACCCTATGGAGCACAGCTCTACTCTGACACACATGGCATGAGTCGGAATCCATTCAACAGCAACTGGTTTTAGGTTCTAGGCTTTAAGGATACAGGGGAAAAAAAATCTTGCTCTTCAGGAGCTCACATCTGTCAATATTTTTAGGAGAAGAGGACCCTGATGAAAAGGTGGAGAGTTTTTCAGTGTTTTCATAGAAAAGAACTTATAAAATTTGTATTGGCTAGGAAGAGGAAATGTCAGTAGATGTCCTTGGGGCCAACCCTGAACTTGATCTGACAGTCAGCTCTGCTCTTCCTGGCTTCTAGAAACAAATTCATGGAGCTGTCAGGTCTGGCCTTGAATACTTTCTCTGCCAGCTTTTCTTAATTTCAGATTCTACTTCATGGATACTATGCCCGCTTCTCCCAGGTCCTGATCTCTGTGTTTTCAGCCCAACCTTGATTCATTTGACTCTTATCTCTCCCTTTGCTTGATGATTTTGTTTGGTATTCTTGACCCTATATTTTACCTCAGTTTATTTCCATTAACATAATTCATTTTGGACTCTTCTGGGATCTTTCTCTTTTGCTTGTTTTTGGCTAAATGGCCAACAACCTGTTATTTCCAAGACTTTGAACCTTTAGGAAAAAGATACTTGATTTTAACAAAATTATTTTGCAGATACCCTGTCTAAATGCTAATTGCTAAAAAAGATCCTATTAATGATATGAGGTCCTCTGCTATGACGACTAATTACCAGAAATACAGGTCTAAAAAAAAAATCTATTCTGCTTAAAATACTTCCCTTGTTCCCACTACTTAGAAGATGGAGGATGAGTGACAAACAAACCCTTTGACAACTGAACCCCTCCTGCCTTTAATTTCCTGCCTTTCCCTCCAAGCATCTCATCTGAGAGCCTCATATGGTGATTCCAGTTTACACCTTGACTCATCAGTCACTCTCATGCCTTTCTAATTTCGCATATGTCATATTTTGCATGCTGCACTCTTCCACCTCTGCCTAGAACGTTTCCTCTGTTATGGTCACCCGTTCTCATCTTGGGGTCTCTGCTCAATCACGTCTCCTGAGAAAGACCTTCCCTACGAGCCTGTCTAAAGCACTGCCCCAAACAATTATTCCCCTTCATATCTTATTTCCAAATCTGTAACTGGTATGTCTATTTATTTGTTTCTTCATCTATTGTCTGCCTCTTGCTGAAGTCTCGGCCATAAACCTGGTCTGCCCTGTCACCACTGCACCTTGGCCTGATCACTGCCTGAACATGTAGAAGTTGCTCAAAAAATACCCAGTGACAAATTGAATATTATACTGCCTTCCACATCATGTTAGATGTAGGCATTTGTGCTTCTTTTTCCCTTGTCCTTCCTGAGGACTGAAGACATTTACTCTTGGCTTTATCCATGCTGAAGGCAGTGCATAACTCAGGGAGGTTCTCAACCAAGGTTTGCTAAATCAATGAAATCTGTATGGACAAGTAATACGGTTGGTGCAGAAAGTACCTCATGGACAGAGGACCAGTTAATCATAATGAAGTGAGATAAAAATTATGTTATAACAGGTTGAAGCAGAAGATAATGAAGTGTGAAGGCTTTCTTAACTTCATTACTACTAGTAACTAGGCTATTACTAGTTTATCCATAAAGCACCCACTTGAGTTAAACTAAAAATTCTCCTAGTGGGTTCTCCTAATAAATGTATCAAAACTAAAATCTGAAATTAACTGTCAAAGGTAGATGACCATTTTATTAGGCAGGAAATATTTAAAGAAGTGCTACCTTTTTAGCTTTAATGTATAACAGATGGCAAAAAAGATTTATAATGTAACAAAAAAAACACTTTGTATCATTAAGTCTCTATATCAGAGGCTTGGAAACTATGAAAGCCTGTGGTCCAAATCTCTTGGCATGTTTTTGTAAATAAAGTTTTATTGGAACACAGTCATGCTAATTAATTTACATGTTGTCAATGGCTGTTTTCATACTACAACAGCAGGGTTGAGTAGTGGTGATAGGGACCATCTGTCCCATTAAGCCTAAAATATTAACTATCTGGCCCTTTGCAGAAAAAGTTTGCTGATCTGTGCTCAATATTATTTTACAGCTAAACACTGTGCCACCAGGGCTCCTTACAGCAACAGAGTGGTTCAACATTATACATACTATTCATTACTTTTAACATAAAAAACAAAATCAAGATCCACTCTATATCCCACAAACTAAATCCACTTATTATGGTACCCAACAATAAACCGAATTGGCAGAGATAATACTCAAAATTGTGAGGTTTGCAATCCAGTCTTAGATTTACATTAGGCAAGGCACTTAAGACCCTGTAGTTTTAGTTGGCTCTTCTGTAGGCTATATTCTACAATGTTCCTACTGATTTTAGCTCTGTTAAATAAATGATATGAATTCTAAAAGATACACAATGTATTATAGCACATGCCATTTGCGATATGCCCGGGACGTTCAGGGACTAGAATCACTGTGATGAACAACTCCAACGGACAGCATTCATATCGTGGTCTATGAAAACAGTGCCCTGTTAGCACAGTCTGTTAATGTGCCCCTGGGCAACAAGATAAGTTTTCACAGAGCCACGGCGGTTCATCTTTGCTTCTCCCGGAGCCCCTTTTTGGTCAAGCCTAGACTAAGGACTACTGACAAGTTTATATTGACCCACAAGGATTCTGGGAAAAAAACGAAACAAAAAACATATAACTAACTTTTGTACTTGGTCAGCAATATTCATTTTCTTCCCATCTTTGATTTTTCTGAGATAATACTTCAACTAACACATAAAGCCTAGACTGTGTGCAGAACTGCTGACAAAAGTTATTCTGTTAAATATACCTATACATGTCAGAGAGAAGAGTGATTTATGAAGATAATGTTCAATAACAATTTGGCTATGAAGTATGTCTGGGTAAAAACTGTCTAACAAAACTAAATATATTGCAAAAAGAAAATGTGCCAAAAGAATTAAACACAGTTCTATTGAAATATGCTGGTGGATGTAAAATGCATTTAATTTTTTTGAAACAAAAGTAGAATATTTGAAAAAATACTTTGCATGTACCTACGGATGTTATTCAAGCCAGATTCATAAGAGGATGTGAACCAGGGATATCATTGCTGATGTCAGATGGATCCTGGCTGAAAGCAGAAAATACCAGAAAGATGTTTTCCTGTGTTTTATTGACTATGCAAAGTCATTCAACTGTGTGGATCGAAACAAATTATGGATAACTTTGTAAAGAATGGGAATTCCAGGACACTTAATTGTGCTGACGAGGAACCTGAACATAGATCAAGGGGCAGTCGTTTGAACAGAACAAAGGAATACTGAGTGGTTTAAAGTAAAGAAAAGTGTGTGTAGGTTTGTATCCTTTCACCATACCTATTCAATCTGTATGCTGAGCAAGTAACCAGAGCAGGTGGACTACATGAAGAAGAACACAGCATCAAGATTGAAGGAAGACTCATAAACAACCTGCATTATGCAGATGACACAACTGTGCTTGCTGGAAGTAAAGAGGACTGGAAGCACTTATTGATGAAGATCAAAGACTACAGCCTTCAATATGGATTACACCTCAACAAAAAGAAAACAAAAATCCTCACAACTGGACCAATAAGCAACATCATAATAAACAGAGAAAAGTTTGAAGTTGTCAAGGATTTCATTTTACTTGGATCTGCAATCAATGCCCATGGAAGCAGCAATCAAGAAATCAAACAACATATTGTATTAGGCAAATCTACTGCAAAAGACCTCTTTAAAGTATTAAAAAGCAAAGATGTCACTTTGAGGACTAAACTGCACCTGACTCAAGCCATGGTGTTTTCAATCATCTCATATGCATGCAAAGCTGGACAGTGAGTAAGGAAGATCGCAGAAGAACTGACGCCTTTAAATTACGGTGTTGGCGAAGAATATTGAATATACTGTGGGCTGCCAGAAGAAATGGAGAGGAATAATCTCTATATAATATATAGTATATACCATGGGCTGCCAGAAGAACAAACAAGTCTGTCTTGGAAGAAGTATAGCCATAATGCTCCTTAGAAGCGAGGATGGTGAGACTTTATCTCATGTACTTCGGACATGTTATCAGGAGAAACCAGTCCCTGGTGAAGGACATCATGCTTGGTAAAGTAGAGGGTCAGCAAAAAAGAGCAAGACCCTCAACAAGTTGGACTGACACAATGGCTGCAATAATGGGCTCAAGCACAATTGTGAGGATGGCAGAGGACTGGGCAGTGTTTTGTTCAGTTGTATGTAGAGTTGCTATGAGTCAGAAGTGACTCAATGGCACCTAACAACAACAATATAAACAGTTAGTACTATATTTACCTTGTTTAAAATGTAGATGAGAAAAGCATACGGACACATCATTTTTATATACTACAACATCCATGCTGTTGTTGATGTAGTCTCACCATCCTTGCTTCTAAGGAGCACACTGGCTGTACTTCTTCCAAGACATACTTGTTCATTCTTTTGGCAGTTCATGGTATTTTCAATATTCTTCGCCAACACCACAATTCAAAGGCATCAATTCCTCTAAGGTCTTCCTTATTCATCGTCCAGCTTTCGCATGCATATGCGGTGACTGAAAATACCACAGTTTGGGTCAGGCAAACCTTAGTCTTCAAGGTGACATCTTTGCTTTTTAACACTTTACAGAGGTCTTTTGATAAAACCAAAAAAACAAACCCGTTGCCAACGAGTTGATTCCAACTCATAGCGACCCTATAGGACAGAGTAGAACGGCCTCATAGAGTTTCCAAGGAGCGCCTGGTGGATTCGAACTGCCTACCTTTTGGTTAGCAGCCATAGCTCTTAACCACTATGCCACCAGGGCTTCCAAGTCTTTTGATGGCTTCCTCTAAATTACACTTTTTGTTACTGATCATACATAGGTAGAGATAAAATAAATTCTACTTCTTATCTAATATAAGATATTCTCCTACAGAGTTTCTTCAAATAGTACTGAGACATTAACTCCCATAAAGTATTTGCAAAAAGGGTGAAACCAGCCCAGTATAGAGGAAGGTGGTGTGAAACCAGACCCACTGAGTTCACACTTTGACTCCACAGCTTGCTGGCAGTGGGCCCCAGTCAAGCCACTTAACATCACAGAGTCTCAGATCCACATCTATTAAATGAAGGTAATAATGTCTGTCTCCTAAGATCATGCAAAGGATTAAACGTGATAATGCATGTGAAACTCCTAGTACAATTCCTTCATCTGTGAAATGGACAAAATTGTGCATATTGGGTTATTATGCATATTACATATGAATATATGTCCTAGTGAACCTTGGCTCATAGTAGGAGCTTCTGTAGACAGTGTTCTGAAGTTAGATGCTTGTCATTGTTGCACGAATTTGTTAATAATTCTAAAAACCCCTGAATGGTACACTATAAAGGATGAATTTTTATGGTATCTGAATCATATCTCAATTTAAAAATATCAAAAAAAAAAAAAAAGCAAATGGTATATGATCGCTACACTATCGAGCATAATCCAGGAAAGGTGAGCAGATGGGACTAGTATCTATTACAAATTAAGACACATCCCATAAGAACCTTATGAAGAAAAAACATGGTATTAAGAGGAAGAAGGAATACCATCCTCTTTGGAAATCCAGGAAAACTTCATTTAGGTATTACATGAGATGAGCCTTCAAGAAACTTTGGAATTTTGATAACAATAGATATGTTACGTAAGGATGCTGTCTTGTTGAGCTATATATTCTGGATACTAAACTCTTATTGGATATAGGATTTGCAAATATTTTCTACCATACTCTGGGTTTTCTTTTCACTTTCTTGATAGTATACTTTGAAGCACAAAAGTTTTAATTTTGATGAAGTTAAACTTATCTATTTTTTTCTTTAATTGCTTGTGCTTTTGGTATCACATCTAAGAAATCATTGCCTAATCCAAGGTTACAAAGAAGTACATCTATGATTTCTTCTAGTATTTTTCTAGTTTCAGTTTCTAAATTTAGGTCTTTGATCCATTTGAGTTAATTTTTATATATGGTGTGAGGTAGGGCCTGTTTGTTTTTATATGCCTAGCAGTATTTCATACACGGCTAGAAAAGTTTCTTATTTTAATTTGTTGAGAAACGCATACTTTTATTGAGAGTTTAGAATAGAAAATACATGTATTCAAAATGTATCGTTGATGTATAATTACATCCCCTCCTGTAAGTTTATCCATATTTGGACAAACAGAAATAACATATTTAAGTAGTACTTTACAGAAGATGTCGCCTCATTTAATTCAGTCCTTACAAACACCCGTGAAGGAGGCGGTGATATTATTCACATTTTCTGAAAGTGGAACTGAAGTGCTGAGAAATTGAATGCTTTTCCTGTGGTACTGAACATGGCGTGTATGGAAAGGATTAACTTTGAAAATCCTGAAAGAATTTCTGTTAATGTGTATTTATACTCCTGAATTGGTATTCCCATGTTTTATGTCAGCATTGTTTTTGGTTTATTTGTTTATTCTCTTCCATGAAACAAGCAAAAGGCATCTTTCAGTTTGTCTGTGAAACAGAAAAACGCAGTTGAGATTTCACTCCAGTGAAGCTCCTCTTTCAAATACGATGGTCAGTAGGTAGAGCCCAAACTAGCTTTCTAAAGCGGCAAATAGAATGAAGAATAAAAAGTGAAAGTATTGGCAAGCAGCAGTGTGCTCCTGTCCGATCTGCATCCCTGGAGTCTGAAGCCCAGGAAACCATAAGGAGTAAAGGGGATCATCTCACTGAAATTATGTTCCTCTCCACCCTCACTGTCATATGCTGTGGGGCTCTGCTAAAACAGCATTATTCTACTCTGAACATCTACTAAGCCTTCCACTGAGTCCCTAATGCCATTTCCAGGGAAGGGGCAAAGGTACCAGAAGGAACAGTGGGGAGAGGGACAACTATTCTGAGTCCTGAGATCTGGCCTAATTCTGCTAGTCCTTAACTGTACACTGACTTACAAGCTTACTGGATTCCCAGGGCCTGACACTGAATAGGCCCTCAATTAATTTTTTTGGCTGAATGAATGCATAAATAGATGGGGAATTCAAGCATGCCACTTTACGTCTAGGTGAACTGATTAGATTGACCTAGGTTTCTTGTAGAGCCAGGTATCTATATCAGAAGTAGAAAATGATCTCCCACTTCCCACCATGGTGATTTTAATGAGCAAGTTTTCTGTATCAGGTTACTCTCCTTTGTCATAAAGATCACCAGTGTCCTCCCCCCAATCACATTAGGGATAAAGCAGAAATACAGCAGCTTCTGAAAAGCAGCGTTCTCTAAGAGAGGTTTTAGCACCTAAGTACAAATAATTTTTAAAAGACAGAGATAAAAATTTTATTCGCTTTCCCATCCAATAAATGTTTTGCTCTTTTTCCCATTTCCCCAAAGATCATCTAACTAACCAAGCGAAAACAAAGGCAAGAAGCGTCATTAAAAATGGAAGACAACCCCCATCCACCATAAAAAGAGAAGCAATGAAAACTACTAGTAGTCACATTGGTCATATCGTCACGTTTTTGCTCATTTCCCTAGAAATGTGGGAGGCAAAGCATGGTTCGGGCTCGGTGGCAGACACGCATCAGAAAGCCTCCAGCACGGTAACCAAGTAGCTGCGCTGAATTCCACCCAGGCCACGCTAGGCACTTTCCTCTCTGCACACCCCGCTATTTTCTAGGCAGGGTGTAGATATTTAGACACCCACTTTTATTTTTGTGCAGGAAACTCATGCGGCTAAAATCTTATTCTACAGATTTGAGAGAAAGAGTATGAATATCAAGTCACGTCCCATTTCCTATCCCGTCACCCTCGTTCACCCCAGAGGGGTTGGTTAAGTAGCTACTGTGTGCCTTGCACGGCGCTAGATGCTTCTGAGGAAAGGAGTAGGAACAGATAGCAGAGAGAGTAGTTACCACTCAGAGAATTAAAAGATCAGGGTTCTCGTCCTGCACTACGCCAGCCCCGATAAATTCTAAACAACAAAAAAAAAAAATTTAAAACAAAAGGACTCAGGAAATATGGCTACTACTACTATTATTCATTTGTTTACTTGTTGTCTTCCTTCCTTTCTTTCCTTTCTCTTTCACCTTTCTTCGTTCCCTTTTCCTCCTCCTCTCCCTCCATCTCCCCCACTCCTTCTTTTTCTTTATCATAATCATCATAGCATTATACATAATAATTACTATATATTGCCAACTAATGACTATTCTAGGAACTTCTAGAAATCAGTCCTATAAGTAATACTTCCATTTTGGGATGAGATAACTGCTGCATAGAAAGTTCGACTGAGTTCCTCAAGGCCATTGTGTTAGCAGGGACATGTTTTTCTGACTCCAGAGTCTGTATTTTTTAACTATACCACAAGTTACCTCACAGGAAAGATTAAAAAAAAATGTATATGTGTAACAAATGAAGAGGTGATAGTGAGCATTCTGGGTAATTACAACAAAGGGTGAGCTCCCACTGCTGTTGATGGTAAGCTGAGACGTCACTGAGTCCACCCGCGTCAGTTAACAGAAGAGGAAGAGCCCCTCAGAGGAGGGACAAACAACGTGTCAGACAGTCACATGCTACAAAAGCCTGGGCTTGTTCCAGACTCTGTGGAGGAGAAGTCACTGGTGGCTGCTGGATGCGCAAAAGCGTCATGAGAACAGTCACCTGTGACTCTACAATTTGCTCCAGGCCGGATCTTCTCTCCTCAGGCATTTTTGCCCCAGGAAGTCTTCCAGAACAAAGTCACACGGTATTTGGGTGGCAAATAGGAAACTGCAATCAGCAAAAAGAGGCCTGTAAAAGTGAAGAATAGAAAGTAATTCAGGCTTCTGTCTCCTGGGCAGTGGTAGCCTCCATACTTATGGTGTATTTCTTTCTCCTCACCCTCTTTCCCTCTGGCCCTTCCCTTTGTTTCTCTCCTCTCCTCTCTCACCTTTGCTTCCACACTTTCTTCCAAACACCAGAGTTGTTTCACTATTTCCAAGGTAGGATTGAGTTAACATCTTCAAAATAAATCTAGGTAATACAAATATTAAAGACAAATAACATTCATTGAATCCTCACTACGCTGCACAGTTTAATGCTCAGAATTAATCCACGAGGTAGGAATGACAGCCTCACTTTACAGATGGGAACACAAAGGCACAAAGAGTTCAGGTGCTCTGATTCAATGTCCAAGGGTCCTAAGAGTCCTAAGATAGGAAATATGATGCACTATCTCTCAAGCTCTAGATTTTATTTAGACTAAAACACATTTTCTCCCCATAAGAGTTATTAATCTGGAGCTCTAAGATAATTCAATGGGTGTGTGTGTACCCTAAAATTGTGTGCCTAATTTTGTATATGCGTATTTGCATTAGACACTCAAACAGTTTGGGGACAGTTCTGCAACCCAGCTTATGTCCAATTCTCTGGTCAGCTGCATTTTATGCCCTTGCCCAGACACGTTCAATGACTCACTGTTTCCATCCTACCTAGGAGGCGCCATTTGAGAAATCGTTTTATGTGTCAGGTTTGATTATCAGGCGTATCTGTTTTTCTTTTTTTTTTCCCCCAATTTCTTCTCCTAAGCAATTTTTTTTGTTTGTTTTTGCCATATAAATGTTCTAAATCTTATAGCAAATCGTGCTTTCTTCTCTAGGACATTTAGCCTCACTTGTAACAAGCATATAGAATTTAATTTACTCTATAAATATTTATTATTTGCTTGTTATGTTTCAGGTACACATTTAGGTACCTACAATATAAAAAAAACAGGGGAAAAAACAAAGACCCAGATCCTGAGGGCCTGAAATGCCTTTCGTATAACCACTCGCACTTCTGGCTGCATCTTATTTTCCCAACCGTGGTTTCCCGTTGCCTGCTTTATCTTACTTATTTGAAATTTGTATTATTGTACCATAATAAATTCTTTGCAGAATAATTTAAGGCATAAATAAACATAGCAACAAAATGCATAAATAATACTCAGAGTTCCCTGGATACTCATGTGTTTTTGCACAACCGTTTACAAATATTGCATACTTCCTGGATTGTTCTCAGCTCTTTCTCCATCTGTCAAACTCCTACTCGTCCATCAAGACCAGTTCAAAAGTTCCCTGTCATGTGAAACTTCCACCATTTCCCCTAAAGATCAGCCCTCCCTCCTCCTGATTTCTGCAGCACCTGGTACATCCCTCTGTGATATGACATAACGATTGCATTATAATTACTAATTTAACTATTTGTTTCTCCGGATCAAGCACAATGTCCTATTCAGTTTTGGATCTCCTGAACATAGCATAATGCCTGACACATAGAAGACACTTGTACGTATGACTGATACACAGTTGAAGAGTCTTAGGGTGCAAATGCAATTCTAAAAGTAGCTCAAATTTCTAAATTCATTATCAAAAAGTGTCCAGCAAAAGTCCATTTATTCAGCAGCATCCTCATGGAGGCTGCCATCCCAGCCCAGTTCTAGACCCCAGCCCCATTTTGTAGCCTCATAACATCTTCATCTTTCAGGTAAAAACTAGATCAGAAGGGCCACACTCTATTCTATGACTGCTCTTTCATGTCTAAGAAATTCAGATTCTCTTGGCTACAGTTCAAAAGTTAAATCTTGGAGAAAGGGTTCCATCTCCAGACAGGTCATACAAAACCAACACCAAGCCTGCCGCAGTTGAGTTGATGCCGACTCATAGCAACCCTATAGCACAGAGTAGGAGTACACCACAGAGCTTCCAAAGAGCATCTGGTAGACAAGACCTGCCCACCTTTTGATTAGCAGCCATACCTCTGAACCACAGCACCACCAGGGCTCCAAATCACAGCAAGGCTTCTAGAATTAAATGATCCTTCAGCTTTGCCTGGATTGATTGACAGTTCAGCACTAGCCAAATTTTACTAAGATGCTAGTAAGATTTCTGCATTTTCAACAGACCTACTGAAGTCCCTAAGAGGACTGGGTCTTGGGGATGCTATTATGGGAGGATTGCACATCAACATCCTAGCAGCAAAGAGAGGGGTGGGGAGGAGAGAGCTGAGGAGCAGGAAGGGATAGGAGGAGAGGGGAGGAGACAGAAGAATCAAAGAGGTAAAGAGAGGTGAAGGGAAAGAAGTGGGGTCTTTGAAGTTGGAGAGGGGAAGTAGTTCAGGTAGAAATTTAGTGTCCCTTTTTCTTTACAATCTGCAACACATTTATCACTTTATATTACTGCTCCTGAGTAATAAGAGAAGTAACTGTAAGGCAGAACTACGAAAGGCACCAGGCAAGGTTACTGTGGAAACCTTTAATTTGGAGTGCCAAAATTTTCAAGTTGAACATTACATGGATTATTCTATTGGATTCAACATATGGTATTCAGCATGCTTTTCTTTGTATGAGGGAATAAAGGCAAGATGGGGAAATGCCTGCCTCATATACATCATGTCTGAGTGATTTCTTAATTGGAAGCTGCTTTGGGAACTGTACCGGTGACTTTTAAAGCAGATTTAGTGGAACCATCAAGTAAAAATGAGAAATTCACTGCATGATCCTACAGTGCGTGCTTAGAGCAAATCCAGTTTAACCCCTTGAAAGTATCCACCATTTGGATAGTTTTGCTTATTTCGTTTTTTGAATGGGTGACGGAGAAAGGATAAATGCCAATACAGCAAGATCTGGACGTTAAGTTCTGCGCAGGCATCAGAGCTGCTCCAGGCAGCCTGACCCAGACCTACATCACTTTCCAGAGCTCAAATAACTCACGGTTGCAGCTAGAAAGCTGTCGATTTTCATTACACTCAAAATTTCCCTTTCCAATCAACTCAGCTGCTTGCAAGGCAGCCTGTCAGAATTTTCAGAATAGCAGCAAAGAGCATTCTGACTCTGACCCCGGCTTCACTGACTCGCCTTTTCCCAATACGTTACACGCTCATTGCCCTCTCCATCTTGAGGTGCATGGGGTGCATAGCGCCTCCAAGGAGAGCTCTGTGTGGAAAGGCTTTGGCACATAAATATCTCTTAGTCATTTCTTGAATCTATGTGTTTCCTTTTATACAAGAAAACCATTTCCCTCTGTCACAATAAGCCTCACCCTGACAGAGTATGCTAGCCTTTGCAATGTACTTTCCCATCCATCATCTCATCTATAACTTAAGCAGCAGATAACACAGCCTAAGCTGACTATTAACGATACAGGGAGGCAAGCTTCACAGGCTGAGAAGGAGGAAAATCCCCAGAATATGAGTTTCTGCCTACGGTGCTATAATTGTCTGGGTTGGGATAACCCATTGCTTCGGTCTTACCTTCTCTGAAAGAAAGTTCTTAACTTAAAATGGGGTGCTATAGGAAGGAATCATACGAAACTGAATTTAAGACTTTTGCCAAGTCCCAAGTATGCAGACACGGACTTGCAAGCAGCATCTAAAGTTATGAAAAATTAAGTGAATGAGCCTGCATCTTCCTGGTTCTACAGTTCCTGCTTGTTGTGACTACATCATGTTGCCTCTATGGAAGTTCATGGTAAGGCTTACTTGGACAAAATAAACACTGCCTTCAAATAGAACTTGAGAGCGGTAAGTCAAGACGAACAGTTGGCCCCCAGGGTATGGCCAGAAGGAAGATGAAGGAAAAGGAAAGAAAAAGACATTCCAGGCATATCTGATGATGCCCCAACCTGAGACAGTGTACCAGTGAGGGAGAGGCAGTGCGAGAGACCCCACGACACTACTGAACCATGAGTACAGAAAGTCTGTGAATGGAGCATCCTATGACTACAGAGTAAGGCAACTAAGGCACAGCTCTTGTTGCTGTTAGTTGCCATCAAGTTGGCTTCAGCTCATGCCTGTTCCTGCACCACCTTCTTAATCCTTGGCATGTTTCAGTCCGTTATTGTGGCTATTGTGCCAATCCATCCATGTTCCAATTACTAATGGATGTTTGCAGCTGTTACCTCTAATCTTGGGGCTCATCTTCCAGCACTATATTGGAAAATGCTCTGTCATAATCCATAAGGTTTTCCTTGGCTGATTTTCACAGGTAGATTGCCAGGCCTTTCTTCCCAGTCTGTTTTAGTCTCAAGCTCCATTGAAACCTGTCCACCATGGGCGACCCTGTTGGTATTTGAAATACCTGTGGCATCACAGCAACACACAGGCCACCACAGTACAACAAACTGACTGACAGACGGGAGTGGAAGGAACAGCTGGTAGTGCCATATTTTGGGATATTGACAAGGCTTTGCTTTTCCAGAACAACCAAGAAAAATGTGAATGCCTGAGTGTATGTTTATGCATGTTTGTGTGTATATGACATTATTCATTTATCTATGAACATATTCATAAACACATATATGCTCTCTCTTTGGATCCCAGCGCACACCATGGAAGATTTTTTTTTTGAAAAGAAACATTTGTTGAAGCTTACATTTTTTAAAAATCATTTGTCACACTTTCTGTTGGGAAGCTTTCCTGTCCCTTCTACAACAGTTCTTTCAAAACCATACTGGGACACCTCGTCCTGGCCTTCCCTCCTTTTCTTGGTCCTCATTCAGAACCTCCAGTGCCCCCACCCTTCATCTGTCCTGGCCTCTTTTTTTTTTTTTTTTTTAAAGCTGAGGACTGTGCTTTTGCTCAATCTTCCCTGACTCCATGCTTTTCCCCATTCTGGTGCAATCAGGGTTAAAAAAAAAAAAAAAAAAAAAAAGGCTTTATTTTGTGCGGTGGTTCTAATTACATTACCCGTGGAATGCAATGTGGCTCCTAACAGGGAAAGTTAGTATCCAGGATGTTCTTGCTCCTGAAAGGTCTCTAATAATAACAGTAGTGAATCGGCTTGCCCAGAGGGCCTTTTTTCGCCCCAGCTAAGCAGTTCCGTAGGGATGGAGACATACAGCATGGGCTACAAACAAGCAAGGCATTTTTTTTTTTTAATGGACTACACTCGATTCTGAAACTGACCACATCAGCTAAGACCCCGTTCTTCAGAGATTTATGAAGCTGTAGTCCATCTGTTCCAATGTCCTTTAAGCATTCTGTCTGCACAGACTTTATTTTAAATAGATGCCATTGCCCTATTAAATTAGATTTAAAAAAAATGAAAATCTTCACCCTCATGCTCGAGCCGTGTTTAAAGTACCTCAGAAGCAACTACTTACAGCTGTTTTCTGGTTTTGGGGGTGGAAGTGGGATGCTAGAAGGAGATCTTTCATTGCATATTCTTTTATACATTTTGATTTTCAGACCATATAGATGTATTACTTCTTCAAAACATGCCTAAATATACGAAATAATGAAAACACCCCAATGGCTTCCCATTGTTCTGAGGACGAGGCCAACACCCAATGGCTGGCCGACGAGGTCCTGTGCAATCAGACCTCACTCTCCAGGCTCACCTGGGGATTCTCACCTCCCGGGGTCCATGTTCCCGCCACAAGCACCAATGTTCAGTTCCTTCCGCACTTTCCTTCCATCAGTCTCTGCCCATACTGTTTCCTGTGGAATTACCTTTCCTTATCTGTCCATTACCAGTAAGAAAAATAAACAAACAAACAAGCAAACCCGCTGCCATCCAGTCAATTAATTCCACTTCATAGTGACCCTACAGAATAGAGCAGAGCTACCCCATAAGGCTTCCAAGGCTGTAAATCTTTATGGAAAGCAGACTCTCACATCTTTCTTCCACAGACTGGCTGGCCAACCTTTTGGTTAGTAGCCAAGCACTTTTAATCACTGTGTCACAAGGGTGCCCATCTGCCCATAAAAACAAAAAAAACTTTGCCGTTGAGTGATTCAGACTCAAAGCGACTCTATGGGACAGAGTAGAAGTGCCCCATAGGATTCCCAAGGAGTGCCTGGTGGATTCAAACTGCCAACCTTTTGGTTAGCAGGCATAGCCCTTAACTACTACACCACTGGGGTTTCCATCTGTCAGTATAAAAATAAAGAATTATCTGTCGTTAGGCTTGGTTAACTCCTATTCTTCTCATATTCGCTGAAGAATCACTTTCTTAGGGAAGCCTTTCCTGGCTCCCTCCTCATCCAGATCAGGATTTTTGGTATCCCCTCTCATAAAATTGTCACTTTCCTTCAGAGGATTTTTCTCAGTAGGCAGTGAAACATTCCCTAGCTAGACTATTTGATTAATGTCTATTTTTCCCTATAGACTATAAACTCCATGGGAACAGGGGTCCTGTTCTTTCGCTCACCATTGTATCTTCAGCACCTAATAAGATGCTTTGCACACAGTAGGCATTTCTTAAGTGTTTGCTGAATGAATAATTGAGCGCAAAGTGCTTATCATTGTGTCTGGCACAAAGTAAGAGTTCAATAAATGTAACTGTTGTTATTAATACTTTTGCAAATGCTACCAGTACTAGTGCCATTATTCCTATGTCTACCAATACCCCATGAGATATACAGCCTGAAGGAGATCTGGCCAGGAAACTGTTTTTCTTCTTAATGTTAGTGGACACTTTATTATTTAAATAAAAGTAGCTGATCTGTAGAATAAATGTGAAAAAGCACCAACATCTTTAGATTTTTAGAACTGAAATTCTTACTATCATACTATTATAAAGAAAAAACACACACACACAAAAAAGAAAACAACCAGGAGTAAACAGCATCTCATTTCAAAAACTTTGTGCTTGCAATCTGCCTTTGTAAAGATTTATAGTTTTGGAAACCCCACGGGGCAGTTCTACTCTGTCCTCTAGGGTAGCTATGAGTTGGAATTGACTCAATGGCAATGGGTTTATGAATTTTCTTGGTGCTGGCAAAAGTGACTTCAGACACAAAATGCCATGGAAAATTCAGGCCATTGCTGTCACATGAACTTGTTAGTTTTAAAAATATACTCACTAACTGTATGAAAATAAACTGATTACTCAGCTTCTACAGTTGCTGTAAACAGCACCCATGCACCCAGTGCCTTTCCTAGTTCGAAACCATGTCCTCCAGAACAGGGTGCCCTTAAAACATTCCAGGTGCTCCCATTTATGTATAACAAGGAGGGAAATGGCCCCATGGAGTCTGGAGCTTTGAATCAATTCATTTGAACCGATGTTTGGGGACCCTCAGAAAATCATAACATATAAATGAAAGACTGGATGATCTCTAACTTCCTTTCCAGGTCTAGGATTCCTAATCTTTACTAATTCCTTAATGTATCAGATGGAATATTCTATAGGTTTAGTAAGTAACATTGAAGCTCTGGTGGCATAGTGGTTAAGCTTTAGGCTGCTAACCAAAAGGTCGGCAGTTAAAATTCACCAGCCACTCCTTGGGAACCCTGTGGGGCAGTTCTACTCTGTCCTATAGGGTTGCTATGAGTCCGAATTGACTCAATAGCAATGAGTTTTATTTTTTTAAGTAATATCAGGAACAGCCAAGTTCACAAGTTTTTGAAATCAAAACTAAACCCTGTACCCCCAGTTCTTTTCAGTGATTTTACTGAAAGAGATCTTACATATCTTATGAATGTTTAATAAACAGCTTTGCAATATCCGAAATGGACAGAAGTAATCTATATAATCTATATATAATATATATCATGAATGACCAGAAGAACAAACAAATCTGTTTTGGAAGAAGTACAGCCAGAACGTTCCTCAGAAGCAAGGATGGCGAGACTTCATCTGACATACCTCGCACCTGTTATCAGGAGGGACCAGTCCCTGTAGAAGGACATAGTGCTTGGTGAGGTAGAGGGTCAGCAAAAGAGAGGAAGACCTTCAATGAATGGACTGACACAGTGGCTGCAACAATTCGCTCAAACATAGCAAAGATTGTGGGGGTAGTGGAGGACTGGGCAGTATTTCATTTTATTGTACACAGGGTTGCTATGAATTGGAACCAACTTGGTAGCACCTAATAACAATAATCTATAGATGTTACTGTACGTTGGTGAAGTGATTACAGTACTTCTCTAGTGTCTCCCTTTACCTATAACATATAAGGTACATACTAGTTTTCCAAGAGTTGTTTTCCATGGTGTTTATAAAAATTGAGGGTAAAAACTTCTCACAAACACAAGAAGCATAAAACCAAAACCATGAGAAAGCTTGAAAGAATAAGACAAGTAAAACAATTATAATCAGAAACTTTAAGATGAAGGAGCCATAGCCTACAAAGTGCAGAATACATTTGTTTATATTCTATATAATATATATTATATACTCAAGTATTGGGAACAGGTCACCATCAGCAGCAGAGGGACATGAAAAGCCTACAAGCTCTCTAATTCCAAACAGATCCAAATAAACTTAGGCAGGGAAATGGAAAAAAATTCAGTCCTTCATGTCTAGTAATTAAAAAAATTAGTGCTTTTAATACAACAAGCTCTTTTAATTGATAATGAAAACAATGTTTGTTGGAACCTGTATGCTCTTTCGACATTTTTATCTAAGAAATGCTGAAGGTGACATGTATTAATGCATCAGGGAAATAATTAAAGCTCTCATTAAGAGCACCACCTGCGTAGTTGGCACTAGGATAACTGACAAGGCGCTGCTGACTTCAAACTCTGCAAGGCTTGGCTTTTAACCATGCACAGCAGTCCTCTGCAATTACCAAAGCACCCCTGGCGTCAAACGTTACCAAACACCTCTTTCTCCCCGAGCATCTTTGATACAGGAATGCTATTAACCAACAGAGGATACGGGAGCGGGCTGGAATAACTTCCCAAGGGAAATAAAATAATCCAAAAGGCCTTCAAGAACAGCATAGAAGCTCACCAGCGACTTCCTAGGTACCCGCAGTGTCCCTGAGTTGTACGAAGAGCTGGAAGTAGATGGCTGTGTGCTGACCAAAAGGAGTTCACATTCCTGGTGAGAAGGTAACATGTGCCCAGGATACAATTACTGTAATTAAAAAGACTGTTGTCTTAGGCTGGGTTCTCTAGAGAAGACCCCCATTTTAATTCACTATATTTTATACTTATCTAGGTTTTTTTCCCCTCCAGTAGTATGCAAACTTCATTGTATCAGAGATCTTTGCTGCTTTATTTACTTCAGAGGCCCTAGCTAACATGTGCTGAGGTCACTGCTTGGCACACAGTAAGTACTCATAAATATTTGTTGAATGAATGAACTATCATTAATTCCCCATGTATAGCACTAAATGCTTTAAAAGCCTTATGTCCTTTAGTCCTCGCGATATCACAATGAGGAAGATACTAATATCCTCTGGATTATGGGTAAGGAGCCCTGGTGGTGCAGTGGTGAATCTCTCAGCTGCTAACTGAAAGGTTGGTGGTTCGAACCCACCAGCTGGAAGTCTGCTTCTGTAAAGATTTACGGCTTTGGAAGCCTTATGGGGCAGTTCTACTCTGTCTTATAGGGTCACTATGAGTCAGGATATACTTGACGGCAGTGGGTGGTACTATGGATGGGAAAACAGAGACTTCGAAAGGTGAAGTAACTTACATAATATGCAGGAGCTTTAAGAAGTGGAAGTAGTAATATTTGAATCCAGCCTATCCGACTCTGAAAGTCACACTTTTCATCATTATTACACCTTTTCCGTGGAAGAGCATATAAAACAAAGTTACTTAAACAATTTGGCAATAGGCTATAAAAGGGTTACAGAACTGAGAGATCACAGTATAAGCTTCAAAGCAGAATTTGAGCAAGGCCATGAAAATAGTTAGAATTTGGATAAATGATGGGGGGAAAGGGAGTAAATAGACATTAGAAGCTTTTGTCAAAGTTTCTTAAAACTTCACATTCTCTTTCCAATACCTCAGGTAGGAGAAACGGCAATAAAAATCCATAACCTAAGTCCTGCTCTTCCTTTTGTCCTCAAATACAAGATCACTGTTGACACTACCCACCAATAAACATTTATTGGACATTTAAAATTTGTGCAATACTGTTGTTCCTAAGATGCTGTCTCTGACCTTCCATTAGTACCTGAAGCTTTTGTCCAATGCATGGGAAGTGGGAAGAAGAGCCCAGTAAGAAGAAAAGGAACAATGGAAGAACATAACTTAGAGTTTGTGTCTAGCTGTTTTCCAAGAGATCAGGGATAACAGACTAATGCAGAGCACTACAGTTAGAGGGAAAAGCACGGGTGAGGTGTAGGATAGATCTGTGTTGGAGTCCTACCTTTACCATTTACTAACTGTGTAACCTTAAGTAGGGTTCTAACTCTTCTGAGCTTCAGTTTCGTTAGCTGAGGGTAACCACAGAGCTAGTAAACCCAGACCCATTGCTGTTGAGTTGATTCCAACTCATAGCAACCCTATAGGACAGAGCAGAACTGCCCCATAGGGTTTCCAAGGAGCGGCTGGCGAATTCTAACTGCTGACATTTGTTTAGCAGTCTTTGAGCTCTTGACCATTTTGCCACCATGACTTCCTATAGGGCTAGTTGGAGAAGTAAATGTACCTGAAAATGTAGAATGTCTGCTACATTGTAGGGTCTTAAAAGAAAACTAGAACTTTTTTTTTTTTTGCCATGCACAGGGGAGAGTGGCCTGGAGATCCCCATCCAGGGATGTAACACAATGAGCTAAAGGAGGTGTCTACTCATCTCTGCCTCAGGAATTTATCACATAGATTGACAAGAACATTGACTGTGTACTGGCAAAGTCATGCACAGAGCGGGTTTCGCTGCCCTGTCGGAAAGAGTTTTGGAAGCAGAATTTCTTGTTTAATGGGTTTTAATGAGAGCCACAAATAACTCTCCCTCACCTCCTTCAGTGGTTTTTATTTTTCTTCTCAGGCTGAATTGTATGCTATCTCCCAAGCCTCAGCTCTCAATCAGTCCTTTTCACTTTTTTTCACTTGGAAAAGTCAAGAATTATCCAGGCTTCAACTCTCACCTAAGTCAAGACCTACTAATCTTTCTATAAATATTTATGTGAGCCCTTTCTTAGCTCCATGTCCTTCCCATTGTCTCAGCTCAGCTCAGCAGCAGCAAAGCTCCTTCCCTCAATGTCTGTCAGCACACACCCCCTCCTCAGGTTGGGGTTCTTGGAATGATTTTTGACTCTTCTCCTTTGCTTCTCATTCCCTAGCAATTTCACGGTGTTCAACCAATTTTACCCACAAGGTATCTAAAATTATTCACGAAATTCATTTTTTATTGTCATATGTACATAGATATATCTCACAACATTTGCCTATTCGATGCTTTTTACACGTACGATCACGAGCCACGTAACGTCCGTGAGGGCAACGTGCGACTCAGACTGCATTTACGTTTCTGGTCTCATAAGGTTACCACAGAGTTCGGAGTATATACTTTACCTTTCTGTGCATATAAAACACTTAGGAAACACTTCCAAATACACTAAAACACCTTAAACATAATAATACAGTATGTAATAATAGGGTAAAAATAAAAGTAACTACATATGATACTATACCGAAGAGAGAGAATCTGTGTGTGTGTGTCTGTAGGTATACAGAACTGTAAAAAAATAAAACATTAAAGAAACAGTTTAGGTAAGGAAAAAAAAAGATCAGGATTAAAGGTGAACACTTACGCGCCATTGTATTTCCCTCAAAGTTTTAATACAATAGGTTTTATGGCAGTCCATTCTTAAGCATGAGTTGTCTGTAAATTGGACATTAGTAACCTAGGGACTGCCTGTATATAAAACGTTTTTGCACAACACCCAAATCACAAAGTCTGATTTCACAGAAGGTATGGTGGACGTTAGGTGACACATTACTGTACAGTTTAGTAATATCAATCCCATTAATCATATGCATCCATCCCCTGTGCTTGCTGCCAAATTTCCCTCACCATTAACTCCGTGCTTCCTAAACGATGATTCCTCCTCTCCCCCTCACCCCCACCTCTGGTAACCATTAATGAATTTTGATCTGTATATGTCTGCCTAGTCTAGACATTTCATAGAAGTGAGATCATATAGAATTTATCCTTTTTTAAAAAGTTGACTTTCTTTGCATTTTATTTCTATTATGTTCTACCTCAAAATACTGCAATTATCCAAATTTAGCGTCTTGTATTCAAATTAGATTATTTGCTATTCCAGAGCTGGTGCTGTTAGGAACGAGCACAGGAAAAGAGAAAGGAAGCGGAGACAGGCGTCTAGAACATGGGGTCACAGGCTGGGCTGCAATCCATTTCTCCAGCTAAAGTTGTTATTGAGGAACGTCAATAGGGAAGCAGTCACAATGAAGTTTAGGGTAAGATATAAGGAGTTGCTTTGGAAGCATAAAATAAAAAATGAAAGATCATCAAGAAAATACCAGCAAGACTTCAGGGCAAACTATGGGACACCATTTTCCAGTTTGGTTGCCAAAATGAGACACGCTGTCACGGCTGAGCGAACAGTGGGATTTTCTCTTCTCTCCTTAGTTCCTCTGCATCTGTATAATGTGCAGAAGAGGGTCCAGCATTCCTGCATATGCTTAGTTTCTTTTCTTTTAATTCCCATAAACAGGTTATAAGGAACACATACAACACTCCTTTGCGAAATCTAGACCCATACAGGAGGTGCGAATTCCTTTGCTGATGTGAAATGGCCTTCTTAAGGGACTCTGTCTTTTTAAACAACTTGTAAAATGTTACATAAAAGCCTTTGAAGTCCATGTAATTGCACTTGACACCATTCAAACAGAAAGTGGGTGTAGCTTCTTAGTGATCGAATTGCTCTTGGAAGGAAGGAGGTGGCTAGGGGTGCTCTTAGGAAAACATCAGCAAGGCTGTTCGAATCCATAACATGTCAAACGATTTTCCAACACAAGCTGTTTGCTGTACCAAACACGAAGCTGATTTGTATCAGCTGCGTGGTTCGCATCTGGCCTTATTCTAGCAGGCTAACACACTGATTTTATGCTTGGCTATTAATTTTTTTCTTTTTTATTAATAGTCAAGGACTGTAGAAAAGCTACCTAGAGCCATGAACGGCTCTAAATTGCTTATGATGTGAAAGGTGAAACTGTGTATCACTACGGAACTGGTAGGTAAATTCTGGTCATGCCACAAGGCTTTAGACTGGCAATTAGCCCAGGGACACCCAGGGCATTCTCAGGGTTGACTACCATTCTTTCGGCATGAAGATTATGGAGCTCCTCAGATGATGTGAGACAGCCAAGAGGAAACAGAAGGGCTTTGCATGCTTGTTATGTGTGTGTGTAGGGGTGTACACAAACATACAGACACATATGCACACGCGTATCTCTTTTGCCCTAGGACACTGTTTGGCGGGGGCAAGGGCAGGCAGTTGTTGTTGGCAATGCTGAAGGTGGGATTTTACCTCAGGAACAATGGACACCTGTCACATCAGCCTGCTCACTCCCAACTGGTTCAGCAGCAAAATAAAGAAGGCAGCTTCATTCACCATTTCCCTCTCCTCCCTCACTGACCCTCGTCTGGGTTTTTCCTCTCACTGACCCTAGAGCTTTGTAAAAAAGTTAGCAGGTAGAGATCAGTTCCCACATTTCCATAATGTACCATCGTCACAACTGGGATGGCTTCTGTAAAGGGCCCATTTGCTAACGAGTGGAGATGACAAGTAGCATGGTCCAGTGGAAAGATGCAGGGCTTAACATGACAAGCCTTGTGCTGACTCTCTCCTTAGTCACTTTCTGCTCTCACTCACTTCCCTAGTTCATAAAGTATAAATATCTGAGAACTAAATGAGATACTGAGTGCTAGGTGTCAAGAGAGGGAGGAAATCCCAAATGTCAAAAGAACCCTTTTATAAATGCAATATTCTTCCCCACGGCTGAGAAGTTTTTATTATATATTTGTCATATGCCCAGAACTTTTTCCAAAGAGAAGATTATCTATCCATTCATCTGTTGATGGATATTTGGGGTTATTTCCTTGTGTCCCTCAACAGATGAATTGATAAACAAAATGTGGTATACGCATAGGATGGAATATTATTCAGCCATAAAAAAGAAATGAAGTTCTAATACATGCTACAATATGGATGAACCTTGAAAACATTATGCTCAGAGAAAGAAGCCAAAAAAGAAAAGAGAAATATAGTGTTATACCATTTATATGAAATAAGTGGTATGGCTGCTAACCAAAGGGTCGGCAGTTCGAATCTACCAGGCGCTCCTTGGAAACTCTACGGGGCAGTTCTACTCTGTCCTATAGGGTCGCTATGAGTCGGAATCGACTCGACGGCACTGGGTTTCTAGGATCTGGAATAGGCAAATGCATAAAAAGTAGTGGTTACCATGGGCTGGGGAGGGAGTGGGGAGAGTTACTGCTTATTGGGTACAGGCTTTCTGTTTGGGGTGCTAAAAAACTCTGAAAATAAATAGTGGTGATGGTTATCCAACATATAATTAAACCCTAAAAAACCAAACCCATTGCATTTGGGTTGATTTCAACTTCTAGAGGCCCCATAGGGTTTCCCAGGCTTTTATCTCTCTGCAAGCAGACTGCTACACCTTTCTCCCGAGGAGCTGCTGGTGGTTTCAAACAGCCAACCTTTTGATTCACCGTCAATGGCTTTAACCACTGTGGTAAACCAGGTCCACTAACACATTCATAAAACATATAATTAACGTCATTGAATTATACACTGAAAATAGTTAAAATGGCAAAATTTACATTAAATACATTTTACCACAATACAAAAAGATTAACACAGAAGAAACATGCAGAAAACAATACAAGACAGATATTATCAAGTATTAAGGTAGTATAGCAAAGACTTTAAATGCAGAAAGAATTCATGAAAAACTTTGAGATCACACATATTCTAAAACATCAGAAAAAACTTCCTGGGGAAGGGGGAATTTGATGTTAACTGATAACAACCAAACATAGTTTCTTGGAATGAGGGCAGGATTTGTGTAGAGAGGAGCGGTTGACACCTTTACGGTGGCAGGCCTATCATAAGTGTAGTCCGGGGTTAGGGTGGAGCAGAGTGTTTGAGGAGAGAGCATGAGGCAACCCAACTGAAGCCAGTGTGTATCTTGGAAAATTATAAAATCTGGGGTTATTTTACCTTTCAGACATTGTTGTGGGAATCCATGGTCCTATTTAGGGTAAAAGATTAAAACTTCAATTGGAATATCTAGTTGTTACATTACTGCATTTTTACCAGTTGATTGTGATTTCAGTGTTTATTTTCCTCTAGTGTTCAATGACAGTTATTTGATTATATACAGGTATTAAAAAAAAAAAAAACACAAACAAAACAATGGTTGAGATTATTCACCAAGTGTCTAAGCATGTCACGAGTGAGGCTAGCGACTTCAACATTCCACATTTCTAAGTGCTCCTTAAGAACAAGGCTTATGTATTGATTTTTAAACCTCAAGAAGTTAGCATCGTGATCAGCATATGCTTGGTGCTGGATGGATGACTAAGTCAATTGTCACAGCAGCACTTCCCACTGGAGACAAATCACTTCAAAAGTAAACCTCGGCTACAACGAGCTGCTCAACCCAAGCCCAGTCGTGGCATTGAGTAAAGTCTTCTTTATTTTGTTTTGTTTTGTTATTAGCTGCTATAGACCTGGCTTCAACTCATGGTGACCCATGTGCAACAGAACAAAATGTGGCCAGTCCTGCGCCATCTTCACAATCCCTGGGGTGCTGGAGTCCACTGTTGCAGCCACTGTGTATTGTGAGTGTCTTCCAACCTAGGGGGTTCATCTTCTAGCACTAAATCAAACAACATTCTCTTGTGATTCATTCTTTTCTTTTAACAATTTATTTTGTTGTTGTTGTTGAGAATATACATAGCAGAACACACACCGAGTCCACAGTTTTTACATGTATGACTCAGTGACACTGATTACATTCTTTAAGTTATGCAACCATTCTCATTTTGCTTTTTCAAATTGTTTCTCCCCCACTAACATGAACTCACTGCCTCCTAAGTTTCCTATTCAGTCTTTCAAGTTGCTGTTGTCAATTTCATCTCATATAGTTTTTTTTTAAATAGCACACTACTATTTGGTTTTAAGAAGACTTCAGGGGATATTTTTGTCTAAGGTTTACACATTATCTCAGGACAATAGTTTCAGGGGTTCACCTAGTCTTCATGGCTCCAGAAAGTCTGGACTCTATGAGAATATAAGATTCCCTTCTGCATTTCCCTCCTTTTGAACAGGATTTCTTTACTGAAAATGTTCAGCAATGGTAGCCAGGCACCATCCAGTTCTACTGGTCTCACAGCAAAACAGGCAGTTGTTCTTGGAAGCAATTAGCCACATGTTGCATATCCTTCTCCTATTCCTGACTCGCCTTCTTCCTCTGTTGCTCCAGGTAAAGAGATCGATTGTTGTACTGTGGATAGCCATTTGCAGGTTTTAAAGATGCCAGGCACTACACAATGCACTAGGAGGTAGAATAAAAGCACTAAGCATGATATTAGTGTTTCCAATGTCCCAAGAAACCACGACTCTAAATCTCCAAACCAAGAAAACCCCATAAAGCATTTGGTTGTACATAAGCAGCCTCAGAAGGTACTCCCCTTCCTTCCTTTCTTCCTCCTCCCTCTCTTTCTCTCTCTCTCCCTCCCTCCTTCCTTCCTTCCTTTCTTTCTTTTTATCTTGATTGTGCTTTAAGCGAAAGTTTACAAATCAAGTCAATCTCTCATATAAAAATTTATGCACACCTTGCTATGCACTCCCAGCTGATCTCCCCCAATGAGACAGCACACTCCTTCTCTCCACCTGGTATTCCCCCGTGTCCATTCAGCCAGCTTCTGTTTCCCTCTGCCTTCTCATCTCCCCTCCAGACGGGAGCTGCCCACATAGTCTCATGTGTCTACTTGATCTAAGAAGCTCACTCCTAACCAGTATCATTTTCTATCTTATAAAAAAAATAGTACAGTTCAATCCCTGTCTGAAGAGTTGGCTTTGGGAATGGTTTCAGTCTTGGGCTAACAGAAGGTCTGGGGACTATGACCACAGGAATCCTCACAAGAATTTGAGGTCTGCATCCCACTGCTTTCTTGCTCCATTGGGGGTTCTCTGCTGTGTTCCCTGTCAGGTCAGTCATCGGTTATAGCCAGGCACCATCTAGTTCTTCTGGTCTCAGGCTGATGTAGTCTCTGATTTATGTGGCCCTTTCTGTCTCTTGGCCTCATAATTCCCTTGTGTCTTTGGTGTTCTTCATTCTCCTTTGCTCCACGTGGGTTGAGACCAATTGATGCATCATAGATGGCCGCTTGCTAGCGTTTAAGACCCAAGACGCCACTCACCCAAGTGGGATGCAGAATGTTTTCTTCACAGATTTTATTATGCCCATTGACCTAGATGTCCCCTGAAACCATGGTCCCCAAACCCCCACCCCTGCTACTCTGGATTTCAAAGCATTTGGTTTATTCAGGAAACTTCTTTGCTTTTGGTTTAGTCCAGTTGTGCTGACCTCTCCTGTATTGTTTGTTGTCTTTTCCGTCACCTAAAGTAGTTCTTGTCTACTGTCTAATTAGTGAATACTCCTCTCCCTCCCTCCCCACCCTCATAACCACCGAAGAATATTTTCTTCTGTTTAAACTATTTCTTGAGTTCTTATAATAGTGGACTTACACAATATTTGTCCTTTTACAACTGACTAATTTCACTTAGCGTAATGCCTTCCAGATTCCTCCATGTTATGAAATGTTTCACGGATTCATCATTGTTCTTTATCGATGCATAGTATTCCATTATGTGAATATACCATAATTTATTTATCCATTTATCCATTGATGGGCACCTTGGTTGCTTCCATCTTTTTTTGCTATTGTAAATGGTGCTGTAGTGAATGTGGGTGTGCATATATCTGTACATGTAAAGGCTCTTATTTCTCCAGGATATATTCCAAGAAGTGGGATTGCTGGATCGTATGGTAGTTCTATTTCCAGCTTTAAAAAGCTTCCTTAAAAGGAAGTGCCAAATTGACTTCCAAAGTGGTGGTGGTGGTGGCGGTTGTTGTTAGGTGTTGTCGAGTTGGTTCCGACTCATAGCGACCCAATGCACAACAGAATGAAACACTGCCCAGTGCTGAGCCATCCTTACAATCGCTGTTATGTTTGAGCTCATTGTTGCAGCCACTGTGTCAATCCACCTCGTTGAGGGTCTTCCTCTTTTCCGCTGACCCTGTGCTCTGCCAAGCATGATGTCCTCCTCCAAGGACTGATCCCTCCCGACAACATGTCTAAAGTATGTAAGACGCAGTCTTGCCATCCTTGCCTCTAAGGAACATTCTGGCTGTATTTCTTCTAAGACAGATTTGTTCGTTCTTTTGGCAGTCCATGATATATTCAATATTCTTCACCAACACCCCAATTCAAAGGCGTCAATTCTTCTTCGGTCTTCCTTAGTCATTGTTCAGCTTTCACATGCATATGATGTGATTGAAAATACCATGGCTTAGGTCAGGCGCACCTTAGTCTTCAGGGTGACATCTTTGCTCTTCAACACTTTGAAGAGGTCCTTTGCATCAGATTTACCCAATGCAATGTGTCTTTTGATTTCTTGACTGCTGCTTCCATGGCTGTTGATTGTGGATCCAAGTAAAATGAAATCCTTCACAACTTCAATCTTTTCTCTGTTTATCGTGATGTTGCTCATTGGTCCACTTGTGAGGATTTTTGTTTTCTTTATGTTGAGGTGTAATCCATACTGAAGGCTGTGGTCTCTGATCTTCATTAGTAAGTGCTTCAAGTCCTCTTCACTTTCAGCAAGCAAGGTTGCATCATCTGCATAACGCAGGTTGTTAATGAGTCTTCCTCCAATCCTGATGCCCCGTTCCTCTTCATATAGTTCAGCTTCTCGGATTATTTGCTCAGCATACAGATAGAATAGGTATGGTGAAAGAAAACAGCCCCGACGCACACCTTTCCTGACTTTAAACCAATCAGTATCCCCTTGTTCTCTCTGAACAACTGCCTCTTGATCTACGTAAAGGTTCCTCGTGAGGACATTAAGTGTTCTGGAATTCCCATTCTTCACAATGTTATCCATAGTTTGTCATGATCCACACAGTCGAATGCCTTTGCATAGTCAATAAAACACAAGCAAACATCCTTCTGGTATTCTCTGCTTTCAGCCAGGATCCATCTGACATCAGCAATGATGGCTGTACTATCTTACATTTCCACTGGCAGTGTGTAAGTGTTCCAGTCTCTCCACAACCTCTCCTTTCTTTCTTGTAAAAATATCTGTCACACAACTTTTGTCAATTCAACTTTTTACAGTTGTACACTTAGTGACGTCAATTACATTAGTCAGCTGGGCAACCCTTACTCATAATCAATGTGAAGTTTCCATCATCATAAGCCAAAACTCAGTGCCCCATAAGTACTGAGTTACTATTGGCTAATCTTTTAAAGTAAGTCACCAAGCCCTTCTTCCCAATCTGCCTTAGTCTAGAAGCTGCACTGAAACATGTCCACTATGTGTGACCCTGCTCGTATTTGAAATACAAGTGTCATAATTTGCATCATCGAAGCAAAACGCAAGCCACCATAGTATGACAAACTTGACAGTCGAGCAGTGGAGAGTCAGTTTAATGGACATCTATTCTGTCTGTGGTTGTACCACAGTTCATTTAATTCAAGCCCAAATCAGAAAGCCAAATGAATTATATAAAACTATTAAACTGACATTCTAGAGCAAGATCTGCTCTTTTGTCACATTTTACTATAAAATATTCCTTGAAGGATAAAATACATTTTACTCAACATAGTTTTTATGACCTAAAGCAAAATAATGATAAATTAGTCAACACATACATATTCTTCAAACAAGTATTAATTGCCTAGTATCCTCCAGCACTATTTTGGGTACTGAGAGCATAAGAGTGAACAAAGCGAAATGTATTCTCTCATGGTGTTAACATTCCAATGGGAAAGATAGAAAATAATCAAATAAATATATTTGTTTAGTGTGTGTGTGTGCATGTCAGATGTGAAAATTTCTATAAAGGCAATTAAATCAGGGTAAAAGGAATAGAGAGTGAAGCAAGATGTGTAGGAGGTGGTGAGGGGAGTTGTTTCTGTGAAGAAGGCATTCAAATAGAGACCCGAAGGAAGTCAGAGAGTGAGCTTTAGTTATCTCTGTGAATGTAAGGAGCCCTGGTGGCACAGTATAAGAGCTCAGCTGCTAACCAAAAGGTCAGCAGTTTGAACCTGCCAGCCACTCCTTGGAAACCCTATGGGGCAGTTCTACTCTGCCCTATAGGGTCAATATGAGTTGGAATTGCCTTGATGGCAATGGGTTTGGTTTGGGTGTAGATGTAGGAGCCCTCGTGTGTGCAAATGGTCAATGCGCTCAGCTGCTAACTGAAAGGTTGGAGGGTCCTGTTCACTCAGAGGCATCTCAGAGGAAAGGTCTGGTGATCTACTTTGGAAAAATCATCCACGGGAAGCTCTACGGAGCACAGTTCTACTCGGAACCAGCTGGGTCTCTGAGTCAGAACCAACTCTACGGCAACCGGAAAACATGGACACAGGCAGGAGGAACAGTGAGTAGGGATGCCACGAGTGTGCTTGACCTGTTATTCTGAGCAACAGCAAGGAGGCCTGCATGGCCATGGTCATATAGTCTGGGAAGACACTGCAGGAAATGAGATCAGAGAGGATGCAGCCATCGGATGATACAGGGCCTCGTGGCCACATTCGGTAGAGACCACGGGCTCTCCTTCAAAGATGCAGGCTTCTTTTCCATAGTGTAGATTTGCTGCTGGGGAGAAGCTTCTCATTTATGGATTACATTTTACAACCCGCTTTGCTAAACAGGGCCACATAATGAGTTCTGACCAGTGTAATGTGAATGGAATTCACAGACCCTTGCCCCTGTCCTACACATCCTCTACTCCCTTACCTGCCAGTTTGACGTCAACACCTAGAGAGACCTTGAAAGCTATATACTAAAGATGGTGGGGTCTCTTTCAGTCTGGGACTCTGAATACTTGATAAGTGGTATACCACTCCTCTCCTCCCTTGGCCTCCCCAATGACTGGACTTGTGAGCGATAAATTATTTTCTGTCCTTTTAAGGCATTGAGATTTTGTGATATGCCCTATGAAAAAAGCTAACATTTAACATTTAACAAAGATGTGGCATTTTTTCTTTCACTGAGCTCAGAAGCCACTGGAAGGTTTTAAGTAGCGGGTTAATGTCACATGGCCTAAAAGGTGTAGTCTCAGTGTTGTGGGAAGAATGGCTCTGGGGGAGATGGTGGACAAAGTTGGAAGCAAGGATATCAGTTAAGAAGCTATTGTAATAACCTTGACAAAATGATGGTGGCTTAGACCAGGGTGGTATATATGGAGACAGTGGCTCTGGATGTATGAGGAAGGTAAGGAGTACGTAAAAGTTGTTGTTGGATTGGATGCTGGGATGTGAGAGGTGCCAAGGATAACTCTGCTGCTCTTGGCCTAAGCAGCAAGTAGAACAGGATCACCATTTACTGCAATGGAGAAGGCCACAGGAGAAGCAGCACTGTGTGAATGGCAATGGTGTGTTTTAACACGTGTATAAGTGAAATGCCCATTAGATATGAAGCGGAGATTTGGAGTAGACTGCAGGGTATATGGGTCTGGAGTTCTGGGTAGATATTTAAGTTGGATATATAAATTAGAGAATCATCAATAAATGGATTGCATTTAAAGCCTTGCAAAGGATGAGATAACCTTGAAAGTAACTATAAATCAAGAAGAGGTCTAAGGACTGAGCTCTGAGGCACTAAAGTATTTACAAGCTGGAAAGATAAGGAGGAACTAGAAAAGCCAGCTAAGGATACACAGCCAGAGCAAGGGTGTTCGGGAGGGAGAGGAGGTGGGTTAGGACAACATGGAGTGAGGGAGGAGAAGAGAAGGAGAGCGGAGAAGGAGGGAGTGAGTGGGTTGAGTCTCAGAGGGCAGCTGAAGAAATTGTTTTATGAAGGAAGTAGATGATCAAATATGTTGATAAGTCAAGTTCTGAGCAATGGGTTCTGAGATCATTCGTGACCACTGCAAAAGCAGATTGGTGGACTGCTGAGGATGAATGCTTGACTGGAGTGCACTCAAGAGGGAATGAGATGAGAAGTGGGGGGAAGCCAGTATGAGTTGTTTCCAGTTTTTCTGTGAAGGGAAGCAGAGAAATGTGATAGTGGCTAGAATTGGATATGAGACTAGGAGATTTTTTTTTTCTTTTAAGATGAGTGATGTTACATATTTGTAAGCTGATGGAAATGATTCAGCAGAGGGGAAGAAAAAAACACATTGATGATGTGACAGAGGGAGCAGACAACCCAAGAGCAAGTTCTGTGTAGGCGACAGCAAATGAGATCCACTCTACAAGTGAAGGTGTTGGCTCTAGACAGAACATGGGCAGTTCATCCACTGTCAGAGGAGGGCAAGCAAGTACAGGGGTGCACTTGCAGGTAGGGTGGGAATGTTGTGGTTGGAGTGTATGGATGCGCACATCTGATTGCTTGTATTTTCTCTGTAGCAGAAGAAGCAAGGTTATCAGCTGAACCTAAGGAGGAAGGAGGAGGTGTTGGAGGCTTGCAGTGAGAGAAGAAGGTGTGGAAAATAATCCAGTACAGCTAGAAAGTAAACTGCTTAGAGAGATGCACGGATATTGTCAGGCAATACTAAATGCCCATCTGAGGTTAGGGACATAGATTTGAAGTAGTACCAGTCAGCAAGGTGCATACTTCTCTCCCACCTGTACAGCTGCTCAGGTGCAGACAAGTGTTACATAGAGAGTTGGATTTATCCATAGTTGGGATTTTGTCTGACGACAATTCTATAATAATAGAATTTATGAGATGTAACAAGTGAGCATAGTGGAAATGTATTGGGGTCAATGGATAAATGGTTTCAATGGGTAGAAGAACTGTTAAAATTTGGTACCAGGTGGAGTAAGATAAAAAGAGAGGAAACAGTCATCTGTTAGGGGGCTTTTTGAAATTGAGCTTATGGAAAATATCCAGTTATTGGCAAGGTTAAGGTCTAGATTCTGACCATGGAAATAAATGACTGAGATGGGATGAAGTACAAGACAACAGGAAATAAAGAGGTAAAGAACTGTCTTATATCAGGTACTAAAATCTACAAGGAATAAGGGAGAATGCCTGGGAGATCTATAATTGACTGAAACCAGACGGAGAGCAGGTGAAATGGTTGATAGGGGATGGCCTTCAAAATAGCTGCTTTTTTGTTGTTGTTTTTAGGAATAAGAGATATATTCTGGAATGTTCTGGGATCTTCCAGGCTCACTTGGTATGAGGTACAAGGGAGAATAAACAGCCACAATTTAAGTGGGCTCACAGAAAGCGATGTCCTCTGAGGGAGTGCCAGCCCAGGTTTAAGGAGATGCCAGCAAGCCTCTCCTCTATTCCCTGGTTTGAAGTATGCTCAAATATCTCAAAGATTCTCCCTGTTGTTAAAATGTGACCTCAAGTGCAGGGTCATCTCTGTATTCATCTTGGCATCCTTAGAACCTATCACAGAACTGGAATGTAGTAAACATTCAATAAATATTTACTGGAACAAATTTCTCCAAATTTTCTAATTTTCTAGAATCCACTAACACACACATACACACACACACACACACATGAAATAAAAACATTTGTAGGAAGAACAGTTAGAAATGTAAACTTTTGGGAGTCATTATATTTTGGTCTAAAATGACCTTCCAAATGAAGATATGGCTTAATGTAACAAATTAATAAAACACTGAAAAGGGGTATTGATTCTCAAATGAAATACCACTCAATCTCAATGGACAAGAACTTTTGGAGATTGGAGCATCCTGTAATTAGCTGAGTGCTAGCTTTCTTCAATAAGAGAATTCCAGAAAGTAAAGACACCTCTGAAGATCAATTAGATGGACTTCCTTTTTTAATCCTCAAAGGTTCCTGAAAGTCTTTTCACTATTCAATGGCTGAGCTGGGGCTCAATTTGGACTACATAATTCAGTTTAATTATGTAACTATTATGTCTTCTTTTGCCACCCTTCTTGGGATTTTTCTTCTGAATTACTTGCTTAAATATATAACCAAATAACTGTAAGTTCAGTATACATTATTCTTCCTCAGGAGCCAACCCCTTTGCACACCTCCAGCTCTCTTCACGGTCGCGTAATCCACATTACAATCCATCGCCATGGAGTTGGTTCTGACTCATAGTGACCCTCTAATGTTCATGTCGCAGAAATAAGACTCTTAATTTTTTATTACATCTAATTTCCTGAAAGCTTCCACCATGCTTTTCAGCAAACGTGCAAATCATCAAGGTGTTTACAATAAATATCTGTCTTCTACATTTCTGAAAACCAGCTCTAGAACATAAAAATCCAATATTGAAGTAAGAGCCCGGCATTTCCATTATATTTTCCATTACAATGGGAGGTATAGTTTTGTTGTTCTGTCTTTAGTAATAGGTTTAAAGAGGAGAGAATAATAATGATCACTAAATTCAGAAAGGAAATTACCTGTAAAAAGGTCTTTGTAACTGCAATACGCTACCACACTCATCCCTGAAACCTGAAAGGCTATGCTGTACTGCACTGTGACTCTTGACTATAGGTTTCCTAGCCAGCAACCTCTGTAGTTTTGTATACTCTAAGAAAGACTAATCAGAAATGTGAAGACATGGAGAGTGAATTTGCTTGTAATATAATTTTCTATTTTAAGAATCTTATTCAATGCATATAAAATATAACCAACCCAAATCTATCGCCGTCAAGTCAATTCCAACTCATAGTGACCCTGTAAGATAGAGTAGATCTTCTCCACAGGGTTTCCAAGGCTGTAAATCTTTACAGAAGCAGGATGCCATATCTTTCTCCCGCAGAGCAGCTGGTGGGTTCGAACCATTGACCTACCAGTTAGCAGCCAAGCGCTTAACCACTGTGCCACAGGGCGCCTGTAAGAGATATGCCCCTTAAAAATAAAATAAAACAAAAAAACCATACAAAGTTAGCCTGCCTAAAGTGCAGCTATACTACCGGGACTGACCATATAATCTGCAGGTTCCAATGTAAAATGAAAATGCAGGGCCCACAGTTAAAAATCATTAAGAATTTCAAGAAGGTGACACAAAGCATTAAGACAGCCACGGACACTTGTGACTGTGGGGCCCGTTGCATTAACACCGTCACATGCTGCCCATGAAACCAGTGCCATCTGTTCCCAACAGAAGGCTAAATGCTTTGGTCACTGTTGTAGAGAACTATTATCCCCAAGAGGATGGCAGAATAAAACATCACAGCAAAGACATAAATTTCACTTGCTGTGGGGAGCTTGGAAACCCTGGTGGCGTAATGGTTAAGTGCTATGGCTGCTAACCAAAAGGTCAGCAGTTCAAATCCACCAGGCGCTCCCTGGAAACTCTACGGGGGGTAGTTCTACTCTGTCCTATAAGGCCGCTAGTGGGCGTGGTTCTCTTGGTTTTGGTGGGTAGCTTCCATTCGAAATCATGAAGCCAGAGGCCTTACAGCTTGTCGAAGGTAAATTTTCTGTTTCCTACTAACTAAAACAGTATGAAGTTATTAGTTCTAACCCATGCCTCAAAACAACAGAAGTATGGCTTTCTAACAATGTTCAAGCCAGCTTCTACTTGAATCCACTCAATGATTTTTCTGGTGCTATGTACCAACAGTCAGGGAAATACTTGTTTATACTTCAAGTAAGAGCATAAGATTGAAAATTCTCCCAACGTCTAATATATTATTTTTATGTATGCACGATATAACATGTTTTTACTGAAATATTTCATTTTCTACAATATATGTACTATAAAAACTACATGTAAACACATTCATTCAAATTCATTGCATTTTCCTTTTTCTGTCTTCATGTTTTTTACTGATAAATTTACTTTGCCTAAAGTTACCACACAGGAAATCACTCTATTTTATTGTATACTTGGCTTACTTTGTAGTTACCAGAGAAGAGCCCTGGTGGCGCAGTGGTTAAAACCCTTGGCTGCTAACCAAAAGGTCAGCTGTTTGAACCCACCAGCTGCTCCACTGGAAAAAGATGTGGCAGTGTGCTTCTGTAAAGATTTACAGCCTTGGAAACCCTATAGAGCAGTTCTACTATGTCCTACAGGGTTGCTATGAGTCAGAATAGATGAGATGGCAGTGGGTTTGGTTTTCTAGTAGTGATCAGAATTTCCTGAAACTCGATTCCAGGTTTTGGTTTCCCAGTACTGTTTAATGCTACGAGACATCATTTACCAGCATATTTCTCATGTTTATGGTGTGCTAGTTCCCAGTGTTCAGAGATCTCATATTTTTTCCTGGAGTCAACAGAAAATTACAGCACATCTAGATTGTCCCACTGACTTCCAAAGTACCTTATATAGCACTTACATGGAGAGAACAGCACACTTTACCACAAAACTTCCTTAAACCACTTTTAATATGTTGGAAACCCTAGTGGCATAGTGGTTAAGAACTACAGCCGCTAACCAAAAGGTCAGCAGTTTGAATCCACCAGGAGTTCCTTGGAAACCCTATGGGGCAGCTCTACCCCGTCCTATAGGGTCACTATGAGTAGGAATTGGCCCGATGAAAACAGGTTTTTTAATACGTATGACAAAAACTATTGTCCTTATAGTTTAAGGAAGCATCCTATTTAGCACGCACAAGGCTATTTAGGTTAAGAAAGTGTTGACACTTTGGTTCCTTACTGTAATTATTTACAATTTTAACATACCAGTGCACTGACCTCTGTTATATAGGCTTGTTTGCTCTGAATTTGTATTATATATATATAAATAGTGTTCCTAAGTGAGCCTTAAGAACAGATAGTTCTTTTAAATGTTCTCCTTGAACTTTCTTTCCTTTACTAAATTTCTGTCTTCCCAAGAGTTTTTTTTGAGGTCAAGTTCAACTTCTCTGGATCTATTTTTCAAAAATTATAAGCTAATGAAAGCCAAATAAATCAGGTATTAGTAAACAAATGAATAAGATAAGGAGAGAGATTAAATAATGACTTTGGACCAAACTGAGATACCCTACAGCGTCCAGTGACCTGTGAGGTAAACCTTGTTGAAGTCACCCCATAGGCAACAGCATGAATGTGGACAGACAGCCAAGTGTGGAGTTTTGTGGCTGTACACATAAGTGTTCAAATCTCATCTTGACCATCTTAGCCAGGGGACCCTGGTTAGTTACTTAACCTGAGCTCAGCTTTCTGTAAGCCCCAAACAATAAACATGGGAAACACCTAATACATGCTCAAAAAGAGGTTATTCCCTTTTTCTTTATTGAAACCTTGTTGCTGTGTACCATCAAGTTGATTCCAAGTCACAGCAACCCTATAGGTCAAAGTAGAACTGACCAGTAGGGTTTCCTAGGCTATAATCTTTATGGGGAAACCCTGGTGGCATAGTGGTTAAGAGTTTGGCTACTAACCAAAAGGTCGGCACTTCGAATCCACCAGGTGCTCCTTGTAAACCCTATGGGGCAGTTCTACTCTGTCCTATAGGGTCGCTGTGAGTCAGAATTAACTTATGGCAACAGGTTTTAGGTAATCTTTATGGGAGCAGAACGCCAGGTCTTTTCTCCTGTGGAGCTGCTGGACAGTTTGAGCCATCGACCTTTCAGTTGGCTGTCAAGCTCTTAGCCATTGTGCCACCAGGGCTCCTACTGAAACCTTAGGAATTATTATTCCACTAAGTATGGTAAGGTGTGCAAAGACGGCCTCAGTTTCCAGAAGGAGAGGTCTGGGGCAAATGTGGGTGTCAGGGCTCTTTGTCTAGAGAGATTTGTTTTGGGTTTTAGCTGTGGAGACATGTGCTTTAGACATGCTCCTGGCATTGAACTTCATCCTCATCACTCAAGGCTGGTTTAACTGCTCAAGCTGATCTTGTTTATCAGTTTTGTCTAGATGTTTTTTGTTTTGTTTTTTATCTTTTTCCTCTATATTTATTTTATTTAAAATTCATTTAACAACTTGAGCTAGAATGCCAGAATAAAAAAGGACACTGCAAATATTAAAACCATTTGGTGTAAAATTACAAAAAAGAAATGGAAGGATTCCTGAGCATAGCTAGTCTTATTAGTCAAACATAATCAAGAGGAAAAAATTAAGGTTTGAGCTTTACTCTTTAGATTAAATAGTGTTTATTTCCAAACTGAAGAGTTATTCATTCAACCAACATTTAGTGAGAACCCACTCTGTGCTAAGTGCTAGAGACATAGCCAGAGCCAGACCTGCACAGCTGCAGGAGTCCCTGAATTTGGCTTAATGGTCGCCTGTTTCCATCTTGAAATTCTTAGTACACGTGGCTTTCTTGCTGTCCTGTTCATCTATGTTCTTTGTAGCACCCATTGTGCGGCTTCACTAACATGCCCACCTTGTACTCAGGGTCCCTGCACTCAGAAGGGCCTTGCGCTTGACTTAAGGCTTTTCTGTCACTGTCTTGGAATTCTTTGTATCCTTGAATCTTGTGTTTTGCAAATGAAATCTGATGGGACAATGGAGGGTGTGTGTGAGCAGAGGAGAAATGCAATATGCATGTCCTCCCTTCCTTGTCACCTTATTTGCATACAGCATTCATTATGTCCTGTGAGGACAGAATCCCAGTGGACCTACAATGCATAAAAGCTCAGCAAGAGTCAAAAAGGATATAAGGTAAGCATAATATGCATATGTGCACTACGGCTTCCTGACACCACATTTGCTGTTCAAACCAGAATTTGCTTTGAATGCAGAAAACAAGCAGTGGCATTCTGTCTTAGTTATTTAGTGCTGCTATAATAGAAATATTATAGAAATACCACAATCAGATGGCTTTAACCAACAGAAATTTACTTTCTCAGACTTTAGGAGGCTAGAAGTCCAAATACAGGGCCCCAGCTCCAGGGAAAGGTTTTTTCTTTCTGTCAGCTCTGGGGGAGGGTCCTTGTCTCCTTTGAACATCTGTGGGCCAGATGATCCTTAGAGATCTCCATGTGCCTTAACATCAACTTTCCCCTGGGTCTAGGAGGTTCTCAGCGCAGGGACCCTGTGTCCAAAGGAAGCACTTTGCTCCCAGCTTGTCTTTCTTGATGATAATGCTGTCCCTCTCTCTCTGCTCCCTTCTCTCTGCCTTTATCTCTTGTAGGACAGTGAAGGGCTGTGACTCAAGATACATCCCACCCTAATCCTGCCTATTAACATAACAAACATGACCTAATCTTCATTAATATGACCTAATCCTGCCTCATATTAACATAATGGACAGCTCACTCCCAAATGGAACCATACCCACAGGCATAGAGGCTAAGATTCACAACACATCACAAAATGGAGGACAATCAGGTCACAAAATGGAGGACAACACAATACGGGGAATCATGGCCTAGTCAAACTGATGCTTAATTTGGAGGGAGGGGACACAGTTCAATCCATGACACATTCTAAAGGAAACAATGACCAAGGAATCCTAATCATATCCTTTCTTACTCATCTTACTTCTCTATTTTAGCCAATCACTTAGTGCTGAAAATGGGAGTCCCTAGTTTAGGTGGTGCAAACAGCTAATGCGCTCAGCTGCTAATGGAAAGGTTGGAGGTTCGAGTCCACCCAGAGGTGCCTCGAAAGAAAGCTCAGCCATCTACTTCCAAAAAATCAGCCATTAAAAACCTGTGGAGCACAGTTCCACCGTGAGACACATGAGGTCACCATGAGTTGGAGGCCCCTGGATGGCAACAGGCACTGGTATGCTGCAAATAATGACATAAAGGGAGCGGAAAAGAGGGAAACCCCAATTTTTCCTTTTCCTTTTTCCTTACACATCAGTAATTTGAAAATACCAAATGTTGTTAGAATGTATACATATGAAGAAGTGAAATTAAAAAAGCTGAGTTAATTTTGTGCAGCATTTCCATTTTTCTGGTAAAAATGAAATACAAACTGTGTAACTTCAAGAGTTCCACCGAAGTGCTAAATGCTCATATTTGCATTTAAAACTGTCACTGCACAATATAAAGATGAACAGTACATTCCATGCTAAAAATTCAAACTTTTTATTTTTCTTTACTTAGAAGAAAAAAGGAGTTCTTTACTTAAAATGACACAAAATAGCAAATAAAAAATGCCATTACAAGAGACCGTGGACAAAAGAAAAAAAGTTTTATATTTTAGTACCTTTAACAGCATTTTTTTTCTTGCTTATTGGAAACCTGGTTGCGTAGTGGTTAAGAGGTATGGCTGCTAACCAAAAGGTCAGCAGTTTGAATCCACCAGGCATTCCTCAGAAAACCTATGAAGCAGTTCTACTCTGTCCTATAGGGTAGCTATGAGTTGGAATTGACTCAATGGCAATGGCTTTTTTTTTTTTTTTAGTTAATGAAAAGGAAGTCCTGTATTTTCATTTTACATTTGTACCCACAAATTACGTAGTCGACCCAGGATACAGCAGCTCATATTCTCATGGGCCTTATAATTTAGCGAGGAAGACAAAGAATATACCTGTAATTAAAACCATGATAAGTATTACAAAATGGTAGTATCAGGGTTCTATAGTAGAATATATCTGGGAAGCTAAATCTATATGTATATCATTGTTGTTGTTAGGTGCCGTCAACAGAATGAAACACTTCCCAGTTCTGCACCATCCTCTCAATCATTGTTATGCTGGAGTCCATCGTTGCCGCCACTGTTTCGGTCCATCTTGTTGATGGATTATGGAGGGAAAAACTCCCTAAGAAGATTCAGATAGCCCCTAGCATGGTTATGCAATATTTTTTCTCTCTCAAGAAAACAGGTTTGAGTATGGCCATTTTTCATTTTAGCAAGGTGTAGCAACCAACGTTGCTATAAACTTTCTAGATAATACCTGCCCAGAGATATATACAAACCTCTGCTTAAGTCTCTTTTGTTTAGGTACCTGTAAAATATATGTGTTTTTTCATTTAGAGAGATTCATTTTGCATCCCAAATAAAGCAAAAGAAAAAAGTTTCTGAAGTTTAATTTGGCTGAACTAGCAATTTACATGTATAACTTTGTAAATAAATAAATTATCCAAGCACCCCAAATCCCAAATCCAGAGAAAATAATAAAAGCTCACTTAAACACTAGGTAACTCCAAAATTTCCTACAGTAGCTTGGCCATAGCTTAGCAGTGCCTGATTGAAAGACCAGTACTTGTAGAGGTTTGAGAGTATCTACCTTCATGTAAAAGGCTGAATACGCTGCCTTAGTTCATGAATGAAAGGTATGTGAACCCCTCTGGTCTCTCACTCTTGCAGTCATGAAATGCCTACCTCATTGTTATTTCAAACATGTAAGTGTGGTCTAGCTAAAAGAAAATAAATATATCCCAAAACACTAAACTGGGTGGGAGGGAAGGAGATAGCCTCCCTGAAGAAGTAGGTTTTTGAGATTTGAAAGATAAGGAGGTTTGTGTTAGGTGAGGTGGAAGTCAGTGGATTCCAGGCAAAGAACTAGTAAATACAAGAAGCCTAAATCAAGAGAAAAATCTGGCAATGCAGAAGTACAGAACGTTGATTAGCATAGTTTAGGACATTTGTTAATCTCTAATTTCTATCCTGAGTCTAAGACTCCCACCAGTTCTGGGTCTAAGCAGAGATGTTCAATTCTGAAGCCCTAGGCGTACTGATTCTTCCCTTATGTTCCTACTCTTAGGAGGAAGGAAATAAGTTAGGTCATTACTTCCTTGGGCTGTAAAGAAGAGTTTTGTTTTAGATATTATAATTCCCACCTCTCTATTCACTAGTCCTTATGGATTGAATCGTGTCCCCCCAAAACATGTGTTGTAATCCTAACCTCTATGCCTGTGGTAAAAATCCCATTTGGGAATGGGTTGTCTTTGTTATATTAATGAACAGGATTTGAGATATAAAAGAGATTAAACAAGCAAGGGAGAGAAGCAGAGATAGGGGAAAGGGATGTCAAGCCACATGAAGATGGCCCAGAAGCAGAAGCTTAGAAGAGGCAAGGACCTTCCCCCAGAGGACAGAGAGCTTTCTCCTAGATCGAATACCCTGAATTCAGACTTCTAGCCTCCTAAACTGTGAGAAAATACATTTCCGTCTGTTACAGCCAGTCACTTGTGCTATCTCTGTTACAGCAACACTAGATAACTAAGACACTAGTGTTTTAGTAAGAACAGGAAACGATAATACTGGCCAGAGTGTCTTGTACATATCGCGGTTGTCATTGTTAGGTGCTGTTTAGTCGGCTCCAACTCACAGCAACCCCATGTATGACACTGCCCGGTCCTGCGCCATCCTCTCCATCATTTTTATGCTTGAGACCATCGTTGCTGCCATATGTCAACCCATCTCCTCGAGGGTCTTCCTCTTTCACTGACCTTCTACTTTACCAAGCATGATGTCCTTCTCCAGGGAGTGGTCCCTCCTGATAGCACATCCAAAGTGCGTGAGACAAAGTCTTGCCATCCTTGTTTCTAAGCAGCATTCTGGCTGCACTTCTTTCAAGAGAGATTTTTTTGTTCTTCTAACAGTCCATAGTACATTTAATATTCTTCACCAACACTATAATTCAAAGGCTTCAATTCTTCTTCAGTCTTTCTTATTCACTGTCCAGCTTCCATATGCTTATGAGGCAACTGAAAACACCATGGCTTGAGTCAGGTAAGCTTTAGTCCTCAAAGTGACATCTTTGCTTTTTAAAAACTTAAATCTTTTGCAGCAGACTTGCCCAGTGCAACATGTTGCTTGATTTCTTGACTGCTGCTTCCATGGGCGTTGATTGTGGATCCAAGTACAATGAAATCCTTGACATATATTAAGTCCTCAGTAATTAAAGGATGGATAAATGGCTAAAAAGGATACAGCTTAAGGAAACAGGAATTAATCTCAGTCAAATAGAATTTTTGATATAAATAACACTTCGTGTTCTCCACATCATAAAATTTGAAAATACTTTTATGGAAAATGGATATGACTTTATGCTCTACAAATTTATATTTTATACAATATGCTAATGTTTTAAGATGATATTAAAAGGACATGCTTGTTCTATATACTTAACCATGCTGAATGATTATAAAAAAATAGGATACCCAAAAATACATAATATAATTAATTATAATTACATAATTATGTAATTATAGGACAATTACAGACAATTACACAGAAAAAGAATCAGACTGTTTTAAAAGGGCCACTGTAACACCAATCAAATTTTCTTAAGAGTGTTGTAAAGTCAAACTCAACGCTAAGTTTAAAGACAGTACAAAAGACAAAGGAGATATACAAACGGTGGTGTCTGGGACAAAATTACCTGTAGCTGAACTGAATCTATTGTTACGGAATTACAAGCATCGATCTGCTGGTACTGGGCACAGAACGATGGTTTGTCCTCATTTAGAAAAGGTGAAATAATGCTGGAAAGCAGTGTAACAGCAAACAGAGCAAGCTCAAAACACAGAGATAGGGGTCGTATTCTGCCTCTCCAAATTAACACTTCACCTTTAACTAAGTCGAAGGACCCTAAAGAATAGGTACGACTTCTGATTTCTGCTGTTGGATAACAGGTATACATTTCAGTTGACAAATTAAGTCAAATTCATCAATGTAAAGGTACAGCAATTTCTTTACTACATGAAAACTACCCACACTTTAATCCTATGAAATAACCACTGCACTTTTTTGGGCAGAGGGGAGACATAGATGATAAACAAGGAATTAAGCAAAATGATCCAGGAAATGTTCTTCTATCAGTAGATAGTATAGCCAAGCTCTCTGCTGAAGTGGTGTGATTATCCAGAAAAACCCACTGCCACCAAGCTGATTCAGACCCATAGCAGCCCCATAGGGCTTCCAAGGCTGTAAACCTCTACAGGAGCAGACTGCCCCATCTTTCTCCTGTGGAGCCACTGGTGGTTTCGAACTGCTGACCTTTCAGTTAGCAGTTGATTGTTTCAACCACTGCACCACCAGGGCTCTTTGGCACGGTTACAGAATAAAAAAAAAGTTCATAGAAACTTTTTTTTTTTTTACAAAATATTCAATAAAAAGCTGTCCTAGGTTGCACAGACAGCAACTTGATCATCTGAGCAGAGACGGTACAATGGGTTTCACCTGAGAAGTCTGTAATCGTTCTAGTATGGCGCCATAAAGATAACTGTCGCTATAGATTTCACAGAGTAACATGGTGACATCACTACCTCTATTGCACATTGTGGTACCGCCCCCCCAGGAACCCCCTGCATGCACGTAAGTGATAAACATAGCCTTATTTGCTCCCATGTAAACGTACTGTGACCACCCAGACCCAAAAATAAGTACCTGGTTTTAACTGTCTAGCGTAATGGGGACGAAGCTGTGTGTCATGGTTGTTTAAAAATAGTTTTTTTTTTTTTTTTAAGTTTAATTTAACCAAGGCAACACTTAAGTATGTGTTTTGTTGGACAGGAAGGAGACAAAGATGGCTTTAAAAAAAAAAAAAAAAAACCTACTCAAAGAGTTCATAGTCTAGAAAGTCAGGCAGACAGGTAAAATAATAATAAAAATTATACATTGTGATAATGAAACAACACAAATATAGGAAAGTTAAAGAGGAAGCAATTAATTCTTTCTCAGAGTATCAGAGAAGGTACTATCTGATCCTTATTTTAGTGAAGAATAGGCATTTTCCAGGGTAGAACGTGTGGGGGAAATCATTTCAGGCTGGAAAAAAACAGCACGTGCTACGTCACAGATGCTGTGTTTGTCAAGGTACCCCCAAGGACTATTTCTTTATGAATACATTTCCTGATTTGCCTCAGTTTTATTTATTGAGGGTAGACATTATAAGTTTAGGATTTCAAAATGTTTTCGTATGCCTGGTGTTTAACTGAAGTTATAGGGCAGTGCTAGAGTTTAGAACGTCTGACTTTACGGACTACTCATGCTTAAGGATGGACCACCATAAAGCCTATTATATGAAAAATTTCAGTTAAGTACAATGGTTTGTAATAAATGCATATACTATTTTGTGATGCTCATGAAAACACTGCATGGTTTAGAAGTTTCTTAAGTGTTTCATATGATTCGAAAACAAAACAAAACACAAACCCATTGCTATCAGTTGATTCCAACTCACGGCAATGCTACAGGATAGAGTAGAACCATCCCATAGGGTTTCCAAGGAGCAGTTGGTGGATCTCAACTACCGACATTTTGGTTAGGAGCTGATCTCTTCACCACTGTGCCACCAGGGCTCCTCTGTATGCATAGAAAGATGAAACATATACTATATACTAAGACAAACATTTGACTAACGGACACTAAATGAGAACCATATGCACCTGTTCTGACTTAGCTAACACATTTGACTTAAAGACAGATTCAGAAACGAATCTCGTTCGTAAGCCGGGGACTGCATTTTATCCCGTTGTCCATCGCTGTGAGTCAGTTCCAACTCATAGTGACCCTGTAGGACAGAGTAGAACTACCCTATACAGTTTTTGAGGCTGTAATCTTTATGGAAACAGACCGTCACATTTTTCTCCCACAGAGTGGCTAGTGGCTCCAACTGCTGACATTTTGGTTAGCAGCTGAGCACTTAACCACTGCATGTCATGAGGGCTTCCTGAAGTTATATTTTAGTAACTATTAAATATTTTAAATTTCTGTTAAATTATGTACATCTGAAATATTTAAGGGCTTTTGTTATGGACTGAATTGTGTCCTCCCAAAATATGTGTTGTAAATCCTAATTCTATGCCTGTGATTATAATCCCATTTGGTAATGGACTGTCTTTGTTAATGAGGCAGGATTAGTATAGGGTGTGTCTTGATTCAATCTCTTTTGAGATATAAGAGATTAAATAAGTGAGTGCAGCAGAGATGGCAGAAGACACATGCCAAGCCACACGAAGATCACCCAGGAGCAAGAGCTCAGAAGGGACAAGGACCTTCCTCCAGAGCCAACAGAGAAAGGAAGCCTTCTCCAAGAGCTGGCACCCTGAATTCAGACTTCCAGACTCCTAAACTATGAGAAAATAAATTTCTGTCTATTAAAGCCACCCACGTGTTAAATTTCTGTTATAGCCAGCACTAGATAAGGGAGACCTGGTAGTGTAGTGGTTAAGAGCTCAGCTGCTAGCCAAAAGGTCAGCAGTTCTAATCCTCCAGCTGCTCTTTGGAAACCCTATGGGGCAGTTCTACTGTGTCCTGTAGGGTTGTTATGAGTCAGAATCGACTTGACAGCAACGGTAATGGATAGATAACTAAGACAGCTATCTAACTGATCCAAAAATGCTCACCTAATACTAAGTTATTTTTTTTCCTTTATTATTAGTTTATTCTCTGTTAAACCAGTGCTAACCTGGAGGCTGAGTTACAACATGAATCCATTCAGAGATTACTGCAGTTACAAATTTTAATTTACAGAATTAATTAGAATATAGTTCAGGGTTTATGTTAGATTTTATACCATAATATAAAATTAAAATGTTAATATTTATTATATCTGTTTGCTTAGTTGCCTTGGAAGATAAAGGATGAGACTAATTAATTCTACTAGTAGAAAATAAAGGCTCTCCTATTCATCCAGAACCAAAATAATCACAAAGCACAACTAATTACGTTTTCCCCAGAATTCCAGTGTCAGAGAATCACGAAATTTCATATTTTATAGATGAGAAAGCTGAGTCCCAGAGACTCGATTAGGTTTATACCCGTTTTTTTTTAAATTAAACATTCTGAAAAGAGCTTCCAATTCCTGTTTAAATTGTCAGAAGCGAAAATGCAAAGAGCCAGAATCCTGATGTAAAAACAATTATCTGCTGACATCAGGCTACCTGTTGGGAAAAGTTAGGTGACATAGAAGCTGAAGACCATGAAAATTACTTCTGTCCCATGGGAGCAGGAGTAGCACGGGGGTTCCTGCTGACTATGTGCACACATGGGTCAGTGGCATCTCTTGCCTTGGCCAAACCGTATGCTTCCCTGCTTCATTCCAAGAGACTCATTAACCGTGGGTCAAGGGGGAGAACCAGGAGAGGAAGATGATATCAATACTTTTTTATTGGAGTAAAAAAACGAAACAAAACAACTGAAAATGAAAGACTTAGCCTAGAAGTTTCAAAGCTTGGGACAGATTCCTACAAGATAGGAAGGATTCAAAGAAAAGTTACTTTACCAGTAAGCATTTACTTATTCATTCAGCAATACTCATGTGCCTTCTACATGCCATACACTGAAGTTGGCAATGCAGATGTAAAGAATAAAGCACAGAACCTACCTTCACGTCGTGGTCTCCTGGAGGGGACAGACGTGTACATTAATAATTAACAACACTCCTTGATGAGTGGTGTTATAAAGGCAAAGAAGCACAGGTGTGCAGTCTGGGGGCTATGGACAGCTGTAACGCAGAGTAAGTGGACATTGAAAGTATTCTGGATAAATAGTTGCTTGAGGAAAGACCACAAGGAAGAGTAGATGTTTGCTTAGCCAAACAAAGGGTGGGAGTATGCATAAGGGGTTCTAGGAAGAAGCAGCTCATTCAAAGTCCAAAGGAGACAGCAGAGTCCTTTGGGACAACTGCAATGAACTCTATGACTGGAATTTAGAGCACATAAGAAAAAGTAGAATGAGTTGAGAATAAAGAGATGAGCCAAGATCACACAAACAATATTAACAGACTCCAACAGTCATGCACTTGTATGTATATCAACTGTCCATTCTCAGTCTCTTTTTTTGGATACTCCTCATCTTTCAGACCTCTAAAAGTACCCCAAGGTTCTACCCTGCTCCACTTTCTTCACAAAGTTCTCTTCCTACTGATCTGCTGGAGTCCCACTGTTTAAAACACCGTCTAAATGTTGATATTCCCAAATAGTTATATCTTGGGCAGCGACTTCTTTTCTGAATTTCAGACTTTTATAATTAACTGCCTACTTGGCATCTCTCTTTGGATCTATATTCAATATAGATCAACTAAACAACTCGATTTTTCCCTGCAAATCTGTTTCTCTCATAGTCTTCCCCATTTCAGTAAATGATAGCACCATTATTAACTCATATAGTCAGGTCAGAAAGGAAACAGTCATTCTTGATTCTTCTTTTCTCTCCCACCTCACAACCAATTCAACACAAAATCTTGTTGGCTTCACCTTCAAACGTATTCAGAATCCAACGACCTCTCAATTTGTTAAGTCCCATGCTCTAAGACTTGATGACTACAACAATCTCCTAGTTGGTCCTCCTGCCTCCATTCCTGGGCCCTTATAGTTACTCCAAACAGCAACCAGCACCCTCTAAGAGGTTTACACCACACTCAAGTAAAAGAAAAATCTATAACATGTTCTAAATCCTGTAGATGGTCTGCGTCTTCTGTGCCTTTCTGACTTCATCGACTGTGATTTTCCACTCTGATCACAACGCTAAAGCAACCTCGACCTTCTTGTTGCTTCTTATATCATCTAAATTTCATGTCTGTCTCTAAGTTTCATCCTGTCATTTGATATTTCACTTCCTGGAATATTCTTCTGCTAAAACTCCCAAAGTCTTGCCTCTTTCCATCATTCCAATGTCTACTCAAAGGTCAACTCCTCAGAGAAGTCTCCCGTCTAATCAAAATAAGCTCCTTCTCCTGTCATTCTTCAATCTATTCTCTTCTCATCTCATCTCATCACAACCGATGTTTTATGTTGATTTGATAACTTACTAAATGCCAATCTCCCCCAGTGGAATGTAAACTCTATGAAATCAGTGGCTTTTGACTTTTTTTAAAACTGCTGTGTTATCATAATGGAGCCCTGGTAGTACACTGGTTAAGCACCAGGGCTGTTAACTAAAAGATCAGCAGTTCGAATCCACCAGCTGCTCCTACAGAGTTGCTATGAGTCGAAATCAACTTGATGGCAATGGGTTGGCTTTAGTTTTGGTTTATATTACCATAATAAATGAGTACTTTGTTGGCTTTCTGTATTGGCTTACTCTATAGCTATTATAATCCCTTCTAAAGTACAGAGGCTGGAAAGATAAAGATGGATAGATAGATAATAGACAGATAAATTCCTAGATTCCTTGCAAGTAGGGTTCCAAGTATCACGTGTGTTCCGCCAATCAGCTGCTCTCACACGAGTCTTTGCTTTGAATTTGACTTAGAGGAGGTAGGCCATTTTATTTACACAAATTATAGCAGAGATGGTGGTAATGATTCTGGAGAAATTAGTTCATAATTCAGTAGCTCACTAGAGCAGCAGCAGACAGATCTCCTGATCAGAGCAGAAGAAGCGAGGTTGTGCAGTCAGCAGCAACAACCACAAAGGTTTCCCAATCATCACAGAGATGGTGTCAGGGAGCAGAGAGCTCCACCTGAAGTCTGCTCCTCCAGTACCATCAACACCATTACACACCCTCAATCCCTTCAAGTCCCCTATCTGCTTAAACTAGCAATAGTGCAGTCTGCTGTTTGCAACTGAGCCCTCAATGATACGTCATGTCAATCTCCTAAAAACCTCATAAAGTAGGAATTACATTTATTCCCACTTTACAGAAGAAAGAACTTCATGCTGAGATCTGACTTAATCCCAAAATCTATGGGGACCCACAGACCCCTTAAAAATGGGAAAATGATGTAATCGGTTTTGATTCTAGAAAGACCACTCCTTCAGCTGTTGGAGAATACATCAGAAAGGACAGGGGCTAGAAGGGTAAGGCAGCTGATTGCCAACAGTGAAGATTAATCTGGAAGACATCCAAGTACATTCTTAAATCTGGACATAAACACTTTTATATTCATATACAAAATGAATAGTTTTTATATTTTGTTAACTTAATAATGAGCTATTTCACAAGGAAAGAAAACCAGAATTAAACTAAAATGTGTTAACTTTTCAGCATTCAGGTATGTATACTAATGGGAAGCTATTGCCAAAACCAGGGACCAGTGTCCACCTGAAAAAACATCTCCAAGGTGGAAATAGAGTTCTGAAAGGAGTTCCATGCTGAAATTTTGTCCATTATGGAAGAAAAACAGCATCATTCACCAGGTACCATGTAGCTGAATGAAGGTTCCCTGACTTTTTGAGTATTCACACTCTAGTCAAGTAAAACTTGCATATTTTGGTTTAGTTGTGCCAGGTTTATAATCGTGAACTTTCTCCAACACAACTCTTTGGCTGTTAATGATATGCCAAAGGAGCTAAAGTTGAGTATAATTGGAAAATTTAATCTGAAATGCTTCTAATCATACAAAAGTAAGTGATTATATCTTATTAACTTTCCAGTTACCTGTGCTTCATGTCCATATATTTGCACAGAGGATTAAAGAGGGGTAAAATTATATTAAATATTAATATGAGCTGCTTACTTTTCATCTAAAAAGTAATGAGTTAATATATTGCTTGAAAGTATTTAATTTGTAGCCTCAGATTCCATTTTGGTGACATGAGATACTAATATGAGACAGCTATACACTTAACTGGGTTATACACTGGGTAATGAGACAGCCACATGGGAGAAGAATGTGCTTTTATGTTGAGGTTGATGCTTCAAAATTGGAAACAGCCTCCTTTCACAAAATCAAAGATGCCAAAGGCTGCCATTTTGATGAATGGCATATGCTGGATACAAAAAAAAAAAAAAACCCAAAAAACTAATGTCACTAATAATTTTAACATGCTAGATAGGTACAGTGGGTAAGACGATGGGAGAAATAAAATAATATTAAAAATAAACCCAAGAAAATAAAAGGCATAGTGATAACCACATATTATTTGACAACCTGTACACTAAACAAACTCTTTTTGATGTTGTTTATTTTCCTATTGGGAAACAAAATTTTTCAAGAGCTACAAAACAAGAAAAAAGTAAAAGGTATTTCTAGACTATGAGAGATTCTGTACTTATAGAGGTACTTTTTTTTAATAAGTTGTCAAGTTTATCTAGTTTGGGGAGTTAAACCAAATTATTTCTTGGCTTACTTTCTTCAGGTTCTACAGGAAGTTTTACTGCCTCAAAATGCTACCCATTAAATGTGGGACTTCTGGAAACAGCCTCTGTTGGAAGTATTTCTAGTAAAACATCAAAATGAAGAAACTCTAGAAGTTGTAATCACGGTTTAGAAAAAAAATAACTGCTGCTTATCCTACCAGTTTAAGTCTGTGCCCTGTACCTAACTAGACACCGTACGTGGGAAATATAAAAGAAAGCACTGTCTTTTCCCTCAATGGTTTAGTTTTACCTGGAGAAATCTAGAGGAGACAGCTGTTAGTGGAAGACAGGTTCGATGATGTGTATACATCACATGGAACAAATGAAAACGTCTACAGGAATTCAGAGAAGGGAAAGTAATGGCGGGCTAGGATGACCAGGGAGCATTCCCCAGACCAAAGAGAAGAAGGGGTGATTCCACAGGGAAACGCTTGGCTAGAGCATGGCCAAGGCCAGGCATCGGTGGTGGACAGGCAGGAGACCCACTGAACACACTCAGAAGCAATCCCCAGTGAAGACAGTCTTTACTGGCTGAGTATCTGCTCTATACCACGAGCTGGGCTAGGCATTTTCAACAGTTTTCCATTGTCCCTGGCTGGTGTGAACGGTAAACGTGCCCCACTGCTAACCAAAGGTTGGAGGTCTGAGTGTACCCAGAGGTGCCCTGAAGGGAAGGCCTAATGGTCTACTTCTGACACATTAGCCTCTGAAAACCCTATGGTGGAGAGTTCTGCTCTGACCCACATGGGGTTGCCAAGAGTCAGAACTAACCTGATGGCAACTGGTTTGGCATTGTCTGCTGTGACACGTAATAATCTTGGGAGAGTGGTAATAGAAGACTGATGTTAGAAAACTAAAATTATGGTTCTAATGGATTTTTTAAGAAGTATTGTGTGAGTCTTAATCTCACCACTGCTACAAAATGTAATATGCTCTTAAAGCAAAGTGCTATGGCACAGTTGCTTTAATTAGCTGTAAAATGAACGTGGCCTTTCGTATGGGAAGAAAATCTTCATTTTTCTAAGGGTCACTTACCAAAAATATTTCACATCTTTAATTAACTTAATATTAATGAAATTCAAGTGGATAACTGAAAAGCTTGTGTTGCTATAAGTTCAAAAGCAAATAAACATATATTTTTTCTTATAATAAGTTTCATGGGATATTTTAATGTTTCACATCTAAAAACAAATACTTTTTTATTATCTTATGTAGGCAAGTTTTTTTTTTTTTGGCAGCTTCTGGAAGTGAGGTGAATAATGAATTCTTAGTCTTTCAAGTAACTAATGAACATGAGGGAGGAAATAATTCCTATGGCTGAGTTTCAGCTCTTCTGGAATTGGGGCCTTGCCTCCCTCTCCCGCCCCCCCCCCACTGCCTCCCACCACACACATGATTCAGACTTTTTTCTTTTAATTTCTTTTATTTATTTACTTTAATTTGAACCTCTTCTCATACTCTCACTGAAAAATCTTGCTTTTCACATGATTGGCTAATTGGGATTGATTTATGGATATTACAGGGCAAACACACAGCAAACCCAATGATAACGATATCTGTATTAACAACTGTATTTTCTAAACTTCAATCCATACTGCTTTAGTAAGCATCATGTTTACTGGGAGAGAAAAAGGAAAACTTTAATTGGGAATCTATCATCATGATTGTTAATTCACTGCTGATTTTTTAAAAAAGATTTTCTCAAAACTTTGGGATTTACTATTCTGTATAATCATGGCCTGGAGTAAAGGTGAACTGAGTTTACATTGTACAAACAACTAGAGAACCATTTTCAATATCCATGGAGTCCTGAAGAATCCAAGTGGTGAAGACACTCAATTAATTTTTTATTGTAAAGTGATTATGTTTTAGCTTACCTATTAAACCCACATTGATGCCTCACCATTTTATGGGATCTACAGTGTTCCATTACATAGATGTTGAGAGATGTAGCCACCTTCTTATATATGACATTGACGTTCACTTCCAGTGTTTATTCCTATAAACTATACTGCAATGAATAGCTCTACTTCTGTGTTTTTGAGCACACATGTGCTTCTGCGGAATGAGCTCTAAGAAGTTAATTAGCTGAGTCGAAAGGTGTATGCATTTTAGTTTACCCTCCAAAAAAGTTGTATCAGTCATGGAAGGGAGCACTAAGGCCCTCCTCATCAGAGTGTATTAAGAAATATTTTGCTATTTGCCAATTTGATAAGAAAAAAATAATCATATAATTGTAATTGTAAAAAATTTTCTGACTTTCAGCCTTAAAAGGCTGAGCATTTTAAAATAGGTTTAGAAACCATTTTTACATATTTATATAGTGAAATGTATGCCATTCGACAATCTAGCTAGATGTAGTAAATATACAAAGATAACTCACAAGTGCCTAACTCATTGAGAGAAGACATGACCATTTGTGAATATAACTCAAAACAAGAAGTATTTGTGCAGCAGGGGTGACATACGGGGGATGAAGAGAATTCACACACATAGAGAGCACATGGAAATAGACCAGGGAAGGCTTCCTAGAGGAGACCACATTACAGCTGGCTTTGAAGGATGCGCGTGATTTGGGCAGATGATGAAAAATGTATGCCAAATGCAGACTCGCTGCTTTCCCATCGGTTCTTTCTGCTCTCTCCATTTCACCTGACTTGCACTGGCCTCTTTCACTAGAAATTAAACAGGATAAATAAAGGCAGAACTACCTAACCACTCTAGTTAAGAATCACGGTGAAGCAAAGCAGACATCACTGACTATAACAAGGTAAGGAGAGTGTTCTTATGACTTGATTTAGGGGCATTTTTCTCCCAGTAAGTAAAGAGAGGTCTCCATGCCTTTTTCGGTAGCAGGAAGACCCAAATTCAGAACATAGTATATTCTATTCAGCAGCAAACTGAACTTCTAATCATACTGTAACTATGCAGTTGAATTGATTTCTTTAGATTCTTATGCTGGACCAAGTGTCTTGGTAGTGTCTGCACCTTGCTGTTCTCATTTAGGGCTCTAAGCAAATGAAATGAGTATTTTAAAATTGCAGTTATCCTTGGGAAGTACATAGTAAGCTCTGGGTGACATGTTTTACTTTGTAAGGCCTAGACATTCTGATCTGCTGACTGTCCCCGACGAAGACAGCAGCTACCACTTATATAAACAAACAAGTAAAATAAACTTTGAGACAGGAAAGAAGACTAAATTCAGGTATAGTTTGCTAAGTTACTGATCATAACCCAATAAACTGACTTTAGAAGTAAAAAATACATTAATAAAACAGTTCTGAACACTAATAATATATGTGCTGTGTTAGACTCTGTGAAGAATATTGAAGAGAAAAATGCACGTTCGTCAGGGAATGAAAATATCATTAGAGACACATATAAAAAGAAATACATAACGATAATGGTGCTTCCTGCCAGTCACCACTTATACAATGCGCCAAACTCTACGATGGCATTCTTTCATACAAACCTGGGCTGGTTACCCATTCTCTGAAGGGGAAACCGATGTTTAGAGAGGTCATATGTTCACATGACTTATCAAGGGCAGAGCCAGAATTGGAACCAGGTCTTTTTAAAGCCCATGCTCTTAATGGCTGCTTAAAAAAAATGTTATACAATTAAATAGGTTGAAATCTCATGAAAATTGTGGGGAATCATTTTTTAAGCAAGACCTGAATAAGCACATTGATTTATCTAAAAGGGCAACGCTAAACTGTAGCTTCAGGAAATCAGGCTGTAAGAGATACGGAAGCAGACTGTCACATCTGTCTCCCGTGGAGCAGCTAGTGGGCTCGAACTGCGAACCTTCTGGTTAGCAGCCGAGCATTTTAACCACTGTGCCTCCAGGGCTCAGTTATTAATCACAGTGATCCACAAAATACTGAGGTGCCAGTACAGTACTTCCAAGTGGTCATGTGGCAAACGATATTTTGTTAAATTATTCCACTGGTTTTTGCATAACAGCTGACTTCTTTACCTCTCCTGAGGTTCTATTAGAGGTGTTTTTAAAATACGTTTATTTTTAAAGTATAACCATATAAATTTAATTGAGCTTACTGGATTAAGAAGAGTTGCCATTCATCTCTTGTCCTATTTTTATTCTTTTAAAACAAACAGGGATTAATGTCCAAAGTTGTTTATCTTAAAAATATCATTTTAGCAACTTTCCTTAGATTCTCTACCTTTTCTATAAGCTTTCTATCTATTTTTATTTCATTTCAGTGCAGTAGACTGTCACTGCTTTTAAAATCTATTTTCTTTGGGAATGGACGCTTGGGAGCCTGAAATTGCTAAATCATGTAAAAAAGCTTCCCACCTAAATTATCCCATGTCTTTTCCCACTGTTTCTTACCGGCCACCTTATCTACCACATTCAGTTTTCACACGCATCTGCCACAGTGGATTTGGGGCTCAGAGTAACCAAAGCTGTGCACTTTGGTTCTACTGTCCTTTTGGACAAAATCTCCTAGAAACCTGGTCAGCAACTGATATAACGTTTCATTCGACTTAATTGTAATTTCGTGAATATTAAAATGGTTTCTGCATTGGAAAATACAATAAAAAATAGCCTTTTTTCTGATTCTACAGACTGAACTTTGAAGCCTGAGAAATGAGTTCTCTGGAAAAGTCCAAGTGTTTGAGAAAGCTTCCAGTGGTCCTCTTTCTCCTCACTAAAGAAAAAAATTACCATTTTTCTTTTCTTTGAGAGCACATTAGCTGTCCCATTTAATAGGGAGAAAAATATGCCTTAAAATCTTATATCCCTCAGTTTCATATGTGATTCTAATAAGGGAAAGTGGCTACCGGAATGCATAAATAGAAGTGTGCCTTATAGTATTTTTCCTTTACCTAAATCCTGATCATGGTTAAAAGCCAGTTACAGGATTTATTTAGCCTACGATGTTTTTTTTTTTTTTTTTTATATAAGAAAGAGAAACCCAAACCCCCGAGGTAAGAGAAAGGAGAGCAATGGCCTGGCGAGGAGGTATAATCTGGCACCCCGGCCCTTCTTGTCCTGAGATTCTCCCTTCCCAGCTTCTTGTTGATTCCTGGGCATCTGTGATTGGTAGGAGCAGTTGTGACAGAGGGTATTCCTGGGGGCTGCTTATCTCTAAAAGCACAGATAAAAGAACTTTCTATTGATTTTCCACTAAAAAAAAAAAAAAAGGTGGAACTTTAAAAAGAAAAAAAAAAAGGTTATTAAAGGTAGTAGATAACAACAGGGAATAAATATGGCGTGCTCAGACTTAGGCAATTAGTCTTACAAGGTGTCAATTGTTTTTTAAGATCACAGGTCAGTCCATTCCTAATGAAATCGTGGAGTAAAAACTGCTACCCACTGAATTTCCACTTTCTTATTCCATGGGCTTTTTCCTCTCCCAGGGAAGTTCTCTTCCCTTCCAGACGTGGAGCCCAAAAGCACTTGAACCACCCATTTAGTTAGCAGGGGTATATTTTCACAGCCTAGAATAAAACCAGCTAAGAAATTGTTCCTGAAACGATAGAATTTCAAAGGAAACAGATGCTTTACTTTGAGCTTACTAAAAATGTAGCAGAAATGGGGTAATTGTACCTAGAAGGTTCTGTAAAGAAGATAATACAGAGCTAGCTACAAATTGTGAAACACACTCTCTCCTACTGGGGTATTTCTGGAGGTAGCTCGCACGGTGGAACGGATGCAAAGAGCGTGGGATTTGGAGTGAGACCCACACGGAGTCAGTCCCCAGCTCTGCAGCTGTCTGTGAGTGGTAAGTGCCTTTATCTCCCTTGTTTTTGCCATCTGTAAGATAGAATAATATTATTATACATATTTACAGGACTGTTGGATGACGAATACCCCACAGGCAGCTAGAAATTTTAGCTTAGGATAAAGATGAAATCATTCATGGAAAATGAAGAAGACCGGATCATATTTTAAACATTAGAGAATTGCAATCCGTAAAGTATGAGCCTGCTCTAGCTGTTTATATCTGCCTCTCCAAATGTGAGGGTTTGTCTTACTCACACTGTAGTCCCAAAACATAGAAGATTTGCCTGGCGCACAGTGAGCACTCAAGAAATATTTGCTTTACAAATGAATAGAGACCACATTTCTTGTATCTCTAGGTCAACGTCCATGAAATTATAGTCTGGGATATCAGGCAGAAGCATCACAAACTGGACTCTGCTTTTTTGCAAAAATACTGCACATGATCTCCAGCTCTTTGATTTATTAAACAAATATTTATTGAAGGCTGACAATATGCTAAAGAGGCTACGTGCTGTGACTAGGCAGTGAACAAGACAGGTGTACTTCCATCTGTGCAGTTATCATTTGATATAACTGAAACATGGCTCTATATTTTCTAGACATTTCATAGAGGCAAGATGTAGTTAAGATCATATTAAATACCTGGTAAATGTAGAACCATATTAACTGAAGCAAATGCCAGTGTTGCAGAGCGGGAGTTCTTAGTGGCAAAAGGCCCATTCAGGGTACCTTTTCACACCTTCCGTCCTATGCACCCTCAAGGGTATCACCGTCTTTTCTAAGGGCTAGCCCATATTTATACGATGGTGGTTTTAGCTTTGAAAGTAATTTTAGTTGTCTTTAAAATTTTACTTCCACAGAAAGTTACTTTAGACCAGTTCTTGACCTACTTTAAAAGTGCAGTCAAGTGGCAAATGTAGATAATAACTATGATAACATTTTGGTTTTATACAGCACCGTCTGAAGATCTCACAGCACTTTTTACAAAATAATTTTAAAATTATCAGGTAGGGAATAGCATTATTACTGCTAATTTGCAACCAACATCAGAAGACAGGTCTTGAAAGTGAATATCCTAGTATGCGCTAATCTGTTAGTTATTGGGCCAAAGGTAAATTCTAGTGCTTAAGACAGTGTTTTGTTGAAGAGCAAAGATGTCACCCTAAAGACTAAGGTGTGCCTGACCCAAGCCATGGTATTTTCAATCACATCATATGCACGTGAAAGCTGGACAATGAATAAGGAAGACTGAACAAAGTTGATGCCTTTGAAATGTGGTGTTGGCGAAGAATATTGAATATACCATGGACTGACAGAAGAACGAATAAATTTGTCTTGGAAGAAGTACAACCAGAAGGCTCCTTAGAGGCATGGATGGCAAGACTGTGTCTTACATGCTTTGGACATGTTGTCAGGAAGGATCAGTCTTTGGAGAAGGACATCATGCTTGGTAAAGTACAGGGTCAGCAGAAAAGAGGAAGACCCTCAAAGAGGTGGATTGATACAGTGGTTACAACAATAGGCTCAAGGATAACAACGATTGTAAGGATGGCACAGGACTGGGCAGTGTTTTGTTCTGTTGTGCATAGGGTCACTATGAGTCGGAACCAACTCGATTAACAACGAGAAGACAGTGTTTTGATTATCATGGGACATTTTTTGTTTCATGTTTTTATGCTAACTTTGTACAATTCTGTGTTCCTAAAATTATCATAGGGGAGATGCTATTAAATATCATTATCATTTTACATAAAAACAGGAAATTAGATATATGGAAAAGTACAATGGAAATATATCTCCAGGTTCCATACTGCTGTTCATTCATTATTTACTGATTATAAAAATCGAAAACCCGACTATGCCTGATCAATGATCTATCAAACCCTGTTGTTGTTGGGTGCTGCTGATTCTATCTCATAGCTACCCCATGTGACAGAGTAGAAACACCCCCACAAGGTTTTCTGGGCTGTAATCTTTATGGCAACAGATTGTCATGTCTTTCTCCCATGGAGCTGCTGGGTGGGTTCTAACTGCAGCGGTGTGATACCAAAATGACCGTCTATAAAAATATTCCTGTAGTTATAATGACAAAAACATTTTTCATAAGCCCAGCTTACATGTATCAATATACCTACAGTGCTAAAACTCTATGTTAATTTTACTTTTGAGCCATCTAATACACTTACATCAGAGTTGTGATCATTTATTATCCAATTACGATGAAGCTTCACATCACATGGTTTAGTCTGCACTCATTATAAGCCATGCTATGGTTTTCATTGCTGACGGTGTCATTATAGTCACGGATTTTGTAAAATTTTCTGGTGTTTCAGCTAATTATTATTGTGGTAATTAGTATTTGTGAACCTATATCAATAACTTTTTTTCGAGAATTTAGTAATTAAGGAAAAGGAGTGATACAGGGGAATTAAAATTTACAAGTAACATTAGTATAAAGAACATTACTAAGGATTCTGTATGGGCCGGCATGGGGGAGCGGGAAACATGAGTTACCATACTAGTGATGCCAACCCTAGTGGTGCCACTGTCTAACCACCAGGATTCTGTATGGTCCGGCATGGGGGGGGAACATGAGTTACCGTACTAGCGACACCAACCCTAGCGGTGCCACTGTCTAACCACCAGGATTCTGTATGGTCCGGCATGGGGGGGGAACATGAGTTACCGTACTAGCGACGCCAACCCTAGTGGTGCCACTGTCTAACCACCAGCCTTTGGCTTGGCAGCAGAGTGCTGAACCATTCTACCAGCAGAGCTTCTTTTTTCCAGTGACACACCAAAAACCAAACCAAACCCATTGCCATCGAATTGATTCCAACTCATAGTGACCCTACAGGACAGAGTAGAACTGCCCCCATAGGGTTTCCAAGGGGTGGCTAGTGGATTCGAAGTGCTGACCTTTTGGTTAGTAGCAGAGCTCTTAGCCACTGTGCCACCAGGACTCCTTTCCACCAGAAAAAAAAAAAAAAAAAAAAGGAAACGAGGAATAACCCTGTATGCTACCTCTAACAGTGGTATCTGGTCTGTCTGCTGGTAGGGGATTGTTTGCCTTCCCCGGTAGCCATTTCCAAAGTTTAGACTTGTACTATTCAATACAGCAGACACCAGCCACTTTGAGTACTTAAATGTGACTGGTCCAAACTGAACTAAATTTGTTTGTTTCTTTTGACTTTTTTTTTTTTAATTTTTTTTTTTTTTTTTTACTAGGAAATAGTAGCACATTAAAAAAAAAAAAATAGGTGGTGTAGTGGTTAAGTGCTATGGCTGCTAACCAAAAGGTCAGCAGTTCAAATCCGCCAGGTGCTCCTTGGAAACTCTATGGGGCAGTTCTACTCTGTCCTATAGGGTTCTAGGAGTCAGAATTGACTTGATGGCAGTGGGTTTTTTACTAGGAAATAAGAAATCACTCATGTACTCACATTCTATTCTGACAGCGTAGGTCTAAACAAACAACTCTGACATCCTTTAACCACCTCTGCTCTTCTTGAACTCGTGTTTTCAGCCTGTTCACAGAAAGGCGTCTGAGCTGCACTGCTTGACCACCAGCTCCAAAAACATGGTTCTTCATTTGTCCTGCATCAGGCTTCCAGAAAGTTCATTTGTGTTCAATACCAGGGAATCTCATTTCAACATTTATTATAACCTTTTTATGAACTGGAAACCCTGGTGGCGTAGTGGTTAAGTGCTACAGCTGCTAACCAAAAGGTCAGCAGTTATGAATCCACCAGGTGCTCCTTGGAAACCCTATGGGGCAGTTCTACTCTATCCTATAGGGTCGCTATGAGTTGGAATTGACTCAATGGCAATTTTTTTTTTTTTTTTAATGCATTAGCCACACTTAAACTTAAACTACTTTGAACACGTTATCAGGAGGGACCAGTGCCCAGGGAAGGATATCATGCTTGGTAAAGTAGAGGGTCAGCGAAAAACAGGAAGACCCTAAATAAGAAGGGTGGACATAGCGGCTGCAACGATGGGCTCAAGCATAACAATGATTGTGAGGATGGAGCAGGACCGGGCAGTGTTTCATTCTGTTGCATATAGAGTCGCTATGAGTCGGAACCCACTCGACAGCACCTAAAACAACAACAAAATTATACTGCCTCTCGAGATTATTTTTGCTGATGAAGGGTTTAAAAATATTCTTACAAAGCAAGTCCCTCCCTTTTGACCTTTTAATAATTTTAATTGTTCCTCTCCGGCAGGAGAGGATACTTGTCCAGACATATCATACATCTACTATAATTTTGAAAATGGACATGTTGCAGGGTTTTCCCCTAAAGATTTTGTTCATGAGTTCTTCCTTATGTTCATCTTCTATTTCACTTTGAGAGGCTGCACTTCCTGTCACTGGTTTTTAGGGCCACAGGATCACACTTCGGTTAGCTCCCTTCTCTTTGTCCTCAGAAGACTTTGCTGTGTTTCACTTATAGAATTTATCACACAATGAATTATGCTTTTCTGTAAGTCTCCTATGCTGGACTGTGATAGTGTGGGCCAAACTGTGGACCAAACCAAACCCACTGCCGTCAAGTTGATTCTGACTCACAGTGACTCTACAGGACAGACTAGAACTGCCCCACAGCGTTTCATAAATCTTTATGGAAGCAGACTGCCACATCTTTCCCCCACAGAGTAGCTGGTGGGTTGGAACCACCGACTTTTCTGTTAGCAGCTGAGTGCTTTAACCACTGCACCCCCAGGGTACGGGAGTATGGAAGATGGTACCTTATACACAGCAAAACTCAACCTCTACAGAATGAATGAATGGATGAATGACGAAGGAAATTAATGAGTTTGGATAAGGAAATTAATGAGTTTGGTATGTGGACTTAAACATTTAGATTATATTACTTTTACCGAATCACTTGTAAAGACACTGAAATAAAATTATTCCCAGTGGTACCGTTGTCAAGTATTCTCTCTAATGTCCATTCAAATCTCACTGAGGCAAAACATATCACTTTAAACTTCTGATGGAAGCTGCAGCTCTTAGAAGAGATGGCTAATAATCTCTAAAACAGCATCGTCCTAAACACAAGTGAAGATGTGTGTTTTCCTAACATGTATCTATACACTGAAGTACTAAGCTTTATTTATGGAAGTAAATACACGTCTTTCACTGGTCCTCACTGAATTTCTATGCTGTTGTAATTACCATGAGTTCTTTCCTACTGGCTTCATAGGTAGCCATCTTTCTTCTCCTCAATTCCATGAAAACCATGCAGGAAAGAGAAACAGGGATCTAAACTTGCACAGTATTTACTCTGTGTCTGGCACGACACTAGATTTTTCATTCACTTCCTGTAATTTCTCACTATAACCATACAAGGTTGTTGTGTTATCCAATTGTACGGAAAACTAAACTCTGACTCAAGGATTAAATGACTCACCCAATGTCATGGAGAACAAAGAAGACTCAAGATTTGAATGAAAGCATCTCTGACTCCCATACCCATACGAACCCTAACACTACCCTGTCCCCCAATGTGCCACAGGGGCCGGGCCGTTCCTCCTCTGTGGGATACACCCACCACCCCATCTACCAAGCAGTGTTGAGCTCACTGCACCCACCTGACACATTTTCTCTGAATGAATCCAAAGGGTTTTAGATTCAAGTGCTTACTTTGAAAGTAGAGAGCGAACAAGCTGTGCTCTTTCTTTGTGCATAGGATTTGTCAAAATTCAGTAAGGCTTCACACAGATTAAGAAATCAGGTTTTATGTTGCTCCAGGCATATGTTTATTCATGTAGAATCTCAAAAAGTCTTTAATAAAGTGCATGCTCTGCAAGATAGGCCACGGCAAAGATTAGCACAATTTGTATCGCTTTCCTTCTTAAAGACGTACATAAAAACTGAGCGCTGACAAATATCAAATAACACCTACACTTGATCTTGACAATCACTGTAAATAGTTTTGCCTTTTTTTAGAAGTTACCAAGTATCAGCAACCATAATTCCATGTGAAAAAAAAGATACCCTGAAAATCTCTTTCAAGTACATATCAAAATTTATTTATAAAGTCATAATCGAGATTCTAGGAAAGGAAGAATCCAAGACAGTCCAAGACTACATGGATAATGTAAATTCAAGAGATGTGTTAAATTTTGTATGCATTTGTCCTCAAACTGTTATTAATTAAGGATCCTATCTTCCTATTAGCCTATCTTCAGCGCAAAATAGAAGCCTAGAGCCCAGCAGCCAGCATTTTGTCCACCATAACGCCACCTACCATAAGGTATGTTTCAGGAAATCAGTACTCAGGGGAAAGGTTTAAAAGCCAATGGGCTAACAGCAAGCAAAAAAAAAAAAAAAAAACTGTTGGTGGCAGACACATTTCTAGGGGTTTCATTAACTCACCTGGTGACCTTCCAAAGCTTGTGCCTACACCCTCTGTGTCAGCCTGCCTACCTGCAACAATGGGATAATCATTCTTATCCAGCTCACAGCTCTGTGGTGATGCTTCATTCATCAAGGTCCCTAAAAATATTTCACAGTCTCAGGTGGGTAAGTAGGGAATACGTGTAAGTTGTGAAATTTGCTTTAGGCAAAACGGTACACCGCTGTTGGCTCCCTTGAAATAAAGGGGTGTCCAAAGAGATGGATCAGAATAACGAATCCACAAAGAGTGACCTGCAATTGGAAAGGTGCGCTCTCCAATATAAAGAAGTTACACTGTTTTTAGTGTTTTTCCCCCATTTGCTTTTAAAAGATCATAATTGGCTTTTACAAAAACATTTCGCCCCTTAGGATTTACATGTAAAAAGGTAACTTTTAAAGATGGTTAAAGCAGGAAACCAAAATATACATGATCTGCACTGTAGTCCTCCGAGAAATCATGACAGCGTATTCTGAGTGTATGTAGGGTGATAGCTCTTTACCTTAGGTATTTAATTAAGTGCAAAGTCAGCTTCTCCCATCATTTAGAAAGACAGGGAAGAAAATTAAAAAAATACGTATTCTCTAGCTTATCAGAACAAAACATCGCAAGCAATTTTATCCACTGAAAGAGCTTTTGAAAAACCAGCTGATACAAAAGAGGTGCTTCAATGGGCTTGCTTCATGTATTTGAAATTTGGTAATGAGTACTAAACAGCTTGTGTACTAGATTAAATTTAAAAATTCAACTGATCATTTGTCCAGTGCCTTCCATGTTTCAGGAATCGTGCCAGGTGCTGGGAACACAAGATAAATATAACACACTCTTTGCCAAAAGGAAGCTCACACAATAAAGGAGGGGAAATGTACATTATCCCTAACCATACTTCAAGTCAGAAAGTGACACATGAAAATTCCTTTAGCACATAGTCTCGGTTACTCATCAGGAAAATGGAAAAGATAGTTCCTAAAAAAGGAGACACCATGACAGTATCACAGGTCACTTTTAGGCAACAAAAGAGAATGTGAATCTCAATCTGGATTCTATGCTATTCTGATGTAAAATTATATTTCCTGGCATAATAATACAATGTTTACTATCCCAAGTGTGACATGATCAAGAAAATTCGATTATTGTGAAATATCTTATAAACCAGGTCATAAAGGGAGAGATGAGAGGTGCATGTGTCAACTCTGTGAAGTGACTGACGCCTGCACAGGATGCTCTTTGTAACCCATAAGAACACGATGGGTAAGTAACTGCTCCTCCTTCCTCAGGTGGAGCATGGCTTGGGATATGCTGGGCTGCCCTTCTGCACAGGATTTTCAGATCTCTGTAAAGGTTTTGATCTTTATTTCCAAAAAGATACAATAGATCCTTAGCCTGATATTTGTTTTGCATCAAAGCCAACCAGATCTAGAGTCCTCAGTATGTCTGTTTCTGAAGAAAATACACTATTAAAAATATGTTGTTCATCACTAACACCAGCTAGAAATAGTAGCAATATCTAATAAAAAGAAAAATTTCAAGAAATGGAGAAACAGACCCTGGGATTTACGTCTTCCCTATTCCAAAATGTTAACTATTGCTTGTTTATATTCTAAAGGATTGGAGGAGGCTGGTGGTCCCAGGTTCTCTGGCTTCTGAGAAACTCTAGGGAGAGCAGACATGAGAAGATTTTTTTGTTTAAATTAGGGATTAGCGGTTGAGGATGTGACAAAGAAATTTCAGAACAGAATGAAATGGAAAAATACATGGATTAATTCAGGAAAAATGCCAGATGCAAATGAAGATAAAGGGAAAACTGTCCCGTTAATCCCACAGAGATGAAACGCACAAGACTGAAGAGGGAACAGGGAAACAAGGACGGACAACCAGCGAAAGGCTCATCCTCAACAACCGTTGATGTTTGTGCCTGGGGTGTTCCTTACCTGATGCCCTCTCCGTTGTACTAGAAGATGGGGAGCAGCTGTGTGTGTATGTGTGTGTGAGAAAGAGAGATTTTGTGGGATTTTGATCACATGGATCCCCTTTTTTCCCCTACAATTTTGATAATGTTGACTTACCCCTTCAACCTTACTTTAGCTGGTTTGGTAGACCACAAAACACATCCTGAGCACCTATCCTACACCAAGCATGCTGAAAAAGATACAAGTTAAATAGAAAATAGTCCCTGCCCTTGAGGAACACAGAGTCTACAGGGGAAGAGAGCTAAATCAAAGATCATGATACAGGTGATGAATAGCTTATTAGAAGCACAGGGTGCCACCCAAATAGAAGAGGACATCCAACTATCTCATGGGAGTGGGAAATTACTTCTGGAAGAGGTGACATATGACCTGAAAATACACGAATGAGCAGGAGTGAACTGAAGGAGACTGGCGAAGGGCTCCCCAAGAAAAAGAAACAATGAAGGCATGAACATGCATGTATATTTGACAACTCCATGTAACTCACTAGGTTAGGAGCCACAGTCAGGCTTACGTTTATGTGGAAACTCTCAGTCTATTAAGGTCCAAACTATGGGCGTTACTACCTTTGGTAACAGATCACTTATTTATTATCCATTTTGCTATATCTTCTTTCAGAAATGTTTTGGGAGAAATTTAAAACAAAAATAGATCACATATGTACAAAGGTCATTAACATAAGCGTAAAAAGAACAGGAACTATATAGAAAAAGGAGAGAGGTGAGATGTTACTTCAGTAGAGAACTCAGTTTGAATATGTGCGCTTCCCAGCTGCCAACACAAAAGTTGCAATGTTCATATTATCAGATAAAAGAAAGCATCACTCTTATTGGGAGATAAGCGCCATCTTTAAATGGTTTACAGCATTTTAGAGGGGTTTATAGGATGCTATGAGTCGGAATCGACTCGACGGCAGTGGTGGGCCATTGTCACCTCCTCATTCTGTCCTTCCTTACTGCTTCTGCCAGAAAGAGCCAGGGTAGATGGGATTCAAATCTGTTCACCAATTGTGAGTGTAAGATAACACGGAAAACAGTTAAAACCAACATGGTAGCATTTACATATGCAAATCGTGTGTCCCCATCAAAACAATCACTTTGGGGGGCAATTCAGATGTTCCGAACAACACAACCTTAGCACAGGACTCCCGACTCTGTCTTCAGGAGCAGAGCATTCTTCTCAATTTTCCTTACGATGCGACGTTTTAAAATTTTCAGCAACAAACAGTTCACCTCTTTACTGAAAACTTCTCAGATGGCTAGTTCTGTCAGTCCTTAGGTTTTGTTACTAAAGGTCTTTGGAGAGTGGATATTTCGTAACAGCCAAGTTGCTCAGAGTCAAACCCCATGAAGAGCTGGGTGATTAAACTAACTGGAGAATAAAACAAGGTGTTGGCCGCAGACGAGTGACACTGATTTTTTTATATGACTCAAATGGGTCTTGAAAGAAATTTGAAAAGGGGAATTTTTTAACTTTTGTGAGTGACATTGGGGCCCTAAGTATATTTAAGGAGATTATTTTGAAGAGGATAATGTCTATTTGAATACCTATTCATATAATCTTAGATTTTTAATCTGGAAGGGTACAGAGATCATTTAATCTGCTCCAATAATTTTAAAGGACCCTGATACTATTAGCAGTGACTTACCCAGGATCACTTATCTGATTAGAAATGGCTCACAAAAGCTAACACCTTACCCAACCCAGACACCTTACGAAGGCTTATTTCCGTTTTACCCAGAGGGAATCTGAGAATAAAGGAAGTCATATTTCTGTCCTTTATTCTTATACTACAACTCAAAATTTTCCATTTGAACAATAATTCAATCTTACACATAGAAAGCACTGCTATAAAAAAATAATGCTACTTCTTTGAAGTCACACCTTATACAATTTTCTACACATTTGCAACTCCAAAGTATCAAGGGCACGAGCATTAGCTCTGAAAAGTTTGCACTTCTGTGCTATAGCACACAGTTGTTTACTGTTTAAACTATGTATTTTTTTAATATGGCAGTTATGTATTTTTTAAAAAGTCCTAGAAGACATGTGAAAGTATACAGAAGAAAACTGAAAATCACCTATAATCCTACATATAGAATTCTAACCTTCCTACCTCTGAGTGGAGCCCTGGTGGTACAGTGGTTAAGAACCACGGTGTGCTATGGCTGCTAACCAAAAAAAAAAAAAAAAAACCAGCTTTCAAACTCACGAGCCCACTCCTTGGAAAACCCTACGAGGCAGTTCTACTCTGCCCTATAGGGTCACGATGAGTCAGAATTGACTCAGCCACAACTGGTTTGAGTGCCTGTGTCTCCCTCATGTAAGCAGGTATTAGTAAACGCCAGCTACGTGGTGACTTTTCTCCTTCCAAAAAAACTAAACTTTGATCCATTAGAAAGGGTTTAGAGCCTTACACGCTATTATTCTTTGATAGGAATTCAAAGCTATTAAATAAAGCAAAGATCTGGGAGAGCTTCCTGTGATGGAAGGAACACTGGTGTGCCTGTTAGACAGCTGGAAATTTAAACCCTGGTCGTTGTTAGTGACTAAACCTATGAGCTTAGGCAGTTATTAAATGTGGCTCAGTCTCAATTTCCTCATTATAAAATAGAAATATTAATATTTATCTAGTGATGTTTTTAATGAGAATCAAATGAAACCGAATGTACTGCTTAGCACATAAAAGTCCTCAATATACATGATTCCTTTCCCCTATTTTCTGAAGTTTTGTTATCTTCATGTTTTCATTTCACTTGAGTTTGGCTAACTAGCTATGCTCAGGCAATATATGACTACTGAAGCTATATGTTACATAACATGGTCTGAGTCCTCCTTCTACTTCCAACACCTGCAACCCACAACCATGTAACTGAAATATTAAGATTTAAACCCTAAAAACTAGTTAGGTTTATACTTAGCTCATAGGCCAGCTCCATCACACTTTGGTTCAAGTCCTTGTATTTATGTCTCTCTCCCAGTGACTACCATTATATCCTTCTTGAGTATCACATATAGTCAAGAAACACTGAATTGAATTAAAACCACTTCAAAACCATTGTCTTAGTCTCTCAACACTGTTATAAAAAATACTACAAGTGGGTGGCTTTAACAAAAAAAAATTTATTTTCTCAAAATTTGTTGTCATTGTTGTTAGGTGCTGTTTAGTTTGTTTCGACTCAGAGTGACCCTATGTGCAACAGAAAGGAGGGCTGGAAGTCCAAATTCAGGACACCGGCTCTAGGGGAAGGCTCTCTCTGTTGGCTCTGGAGGAAAATCCTTGTCTCAGCTTCTCCAGCGTTCTACTTTTTCCTGGGAGATCTCCACGTGGCACCTATCTTCCCCCATTTGTGCTTGCTTCTGTGACTAATCTGCTGTTTTTATATCTCAAAAGTTGTTAGGTTTAAAGCAGTCTACACTGATAATAACGTTATTAATATAATAAAGAAAAATCCTATTCCCAAATGGGATTATATTCACAGGTATAAAAACAAAACAACCCTACAGGGCAGAGTGGAGCTGCCCCACAGGGTTTCCGAGGAGTACCTGGTGGATTCAAGCTGCCAACCTTTTGGTTAGCAGCTGAGCTCATACCCACTGTGCCACCAGGGCTCCTCCACAGGTATAGGGATTAGGATTTGTAACACATACTTTTGGGGGACACAATTCAATCCATAACAACCATCTCCAACATCTGAGGAGAAATTCTGTCAAATTATAATCGTTGCTGTAATTCAGTGTTCAGAGATCTTGGGAAGGTTTTCCTCAAATTCTCTTTGTTGACACACAACCGGTACTTCTGCAAGACTCCTACGAAGTCCTGGGTTTACTAAGGAAGTCAAACTTTGCTAGGATTGCATGGATTTGAAAACTTTTAGCTCAGATGCATACTTTTATAAGGATGCGTCATTCCAGAGACTTAGAGGTCTATCTCTAAGGTGGCAGAGGAAACTATAAGAACGTAAGGTCTAGGTAAACAGTACTGAAGCAGTATTTCTGGGGGTGCACCAGGAATTGGGTGATGGTATGGCAGTTGACACCCCATCTGGCTTTGGCAAGCCCACAAGAAATAACTACAGCATGTTCTGAACTTCTATAGATCTGCTTAAAACAAAGAAAAAATAATCTAAATTTAAATTCTGTCCAGTGCGGACAGCAACTTAAGGATACAGAGAAGGTTATCATTATAGATTGAATTATGTCTTCCCAAAATACGTATTTAAGTCCTGGCCCCTGTACCCACGGAAGTGATGCTGTTTGGAAATAAGGCTTTTCTTTTGTTATGTTAATGGTGTCATTATCAGAGTGGGATAGACCTAAATCTAATCACTTTGGAATTATAAAAAGAGCAGAACAAACACAGAGACACACACAGGGGGAAACAGATGCCAAGCAACACCACAGGACACCGAGGATTGTCACAGCTACCAGAAACTAGGAGAGAGGCCCATGGAAGCAAACAACACAGCCTAGACCCTGACTTGGCCTCCAGAAAACAAATTCTGGTTCTTTTAATACTTACAGTATTACTGTAGCACTAGGTAACTTAGACAGTAATCTTGCAAAACAGGCATTGTCCAAGGAGTATCAAACACTCAGAGAGTGAACAGCAAAATTAAAATGGCAACTCTGAGTCTCAAACTAAAAATCATTTATTAAAGTGTGACTTCTACATGTAATAATTTGTGAATTATTTTCATTTTCTCCAATTCATTAAAATAGTAGGTGTTTCTATTTATTAGCAACTCTGTAAAAAATTTACTCCTCTGAATACCTCATTCATTTTTTCCAGCTAATCCTTATACTGGCTACTAAGACAGAACTGCAGTTAAATCCAGAAGTTGGCTTTCTTCGGGCCAGGAATGGTTCCCAGTCTTGTTTCAGGAACTTTGAGCATCTGTTTTCATCACTTGTTATCATAGAGGGGCAATAACAGCTCTCTACATCAATGTTAAGAGAGAGAACAGATTCAAACCTATTTTGTTTTCCTTAGAGGGTTTCTTAAATTCAGCAACTCTAATGCATAGGTGATTTGAATTTTCTAAGGTCCTGAGTTTCATGTAAAAAATCATATATAATTTTCTACAAAGTAAGACAATAACCAACCAAATTCATGTAATAGTTAGGAAACAGTGAATATCTTATACTAGTCTCCCCTTCCTAAACTAATAGAAGCATGGACTATTTTCTTTGAGGTTCTTATAAGTGTGTGTGCGAGAGTGTATATGTGTGTGTGTTGGCACACGTGCACACACACACAAATTGAACAAAAACATCAAACAAATCCTGGGCCAGGCAATTGATCCACATTGTAAAAATGGCTTTTTTCTTCTTTCCAAAAATAACTTGCTATGGATAATAATTATCTACAATTATTTATGATAGATTAATTTAAAAATAAGTGGCACTCTAGTGTATTTAACACAGTCATTATACTCAAGATTTTTCTTTTCTCCTAGAATACATCTGTGCAAAGCAAGGTATTTTTTTCCATGTTCTTTGCAGCACTGTAACTCTTCAGTGAAAGATCTGAATTCAGAGATGACTGGGCAGGTGGTATAGTACAGCGAAGGAGGACAACCTTTAAAGACATGACTGGCAGGTGGTATAGTACAGTGAAGGAGGACAACCTTTAAAGACATGACTGGGCAGGGGGTATAGTACAGCGAAGGAGGACAACCTTTAAAGACATGACTGGCAGGTGGTATAGTACAGTGAAGGAGGACAACCTTTAAAGACATGACTGGGCAGGGGGTATAGTACAGCAAAGGAGGACAACCTTTAAAGACATGACCGGGCAGGTGGTATAGTACAGCGAAGGAGGACAACCTTTAAAGACATGACTGGCAGGTGGTATAGTACAGTGAAGGAGGACAACCTTTAAAGACATGACTGGGCAGGGGGTGTAGTACAGCAAAGGAGGACAACCTTTAAAGACATGACTGGCAGGTGGTATAGTACAGCGAAGGAGGACAACCTTTAAAGACATGACTGGGCAGGGGGTATAGTACAGCAAAGGAGGACAACCTTTAAAGACATGACTGGGCAGGTGGTATAGTACAGCGAAGGAGGACAACCTTTAAAGACATGATTGGGCAGGGGGTATAGTACAGCAAAGGAGGACAACCTTTAAAGACATGACTGGCAGGTGGTATAGTACAGTGAAGGAGGACAACCTTTAAAGACATGACTGGGCAGGGGGTATAGTACAGTAAAGGAGGACAACCTTTAAAGACATGACTGGCAGGTGGTATAGTACAGTGAAGGAGGACAACCTTTAAAGACATGACTGGGCAGGGGGTATAGTACAGCGAAGGAGGACAACCTTTAAAGACATGACTGGCAGGTGGTATAGTACAGTGAAGGAGGACAACCTTTAAAGACATGACTGGGCAGAGGGTATAGTACAGCAAAGGAGGACAACCTTTAAAGACATGACTGGGCAGGTGGTATAGTACAGCGAAGGAGGACAACCTTTAAAGACATGATTGGGCAGGGGGTATAGTACAGCAAAGGAGGACAACCTTTAACGACATGACTGGGCAGGTGGTATAGTACAGTGAAGGAGGATAACCTTTAAAGACATGACTGGGCAGGTGGTATAGTACAGCGAAGGAGGATAACCTTTAATGACATGACTGGGCAGGTGGTATAGTACAGTGAAGGAGGATAACCTTTAATGACATGACTGGGCAGGTGGTATAGTACAGTGAAGGAGGACAACCTTTAAAGACATGACTGGGCAGGTGGTATAGTACAGCGAAGGAGGACAACCTCTAAAGACATGACTGGGCAGGTGGTATAGTACAGCGAAGGAGGACAACCTTTAAAGACATGACTGGGCAGGTGGTATAGTACAGCGAAGGAGGACAACCTCTAAAGACATGACTGGGCAGGTGGTATAGTACAGTGAAGGGGGACAACCGTTAAAGACAGACAAGGATTAAAATCCCAGCTCCTCCACCTCGTATCTCTGAAACGTGAAGGTTCTCATAGGGACTGAACGTATATACCTTGGACCGCGATGAACACTTAATAAACGTTGACATCCATGTGGAATTTTGTTATTGTAAGGGTAGAGGAGGGATACAGGTGTGGAAAGAAGAAAACTAATATTTATTACTGAGCACTTACATTATCACAGTCAGAGTTCTAGACCTTAAATATGTGTTCCTATCTCCGTTTTATAAATGAGAAAACTGAGGCTAAGCAATGTTTAGTTTTGTCTGGCTGTCATACAGATGATAACTTGTGGGGCTTGTTTTGAATGCAGTTTTCCTTCCTAAAATCTATGCTCTTTTAAATTTTGATTTCTATACATTGTATTTGTTGGTATATGACAAAAAACAAATGTGAAAAGACATGTTTAAGATGGAAATAGCTAAGGCGCATTTATGTTCTACCACATCATAAAACGGGTCTTTGTTACAAGCTATTTTTTCTGTTTATAATAAGTAATTATTTTTGTATGAATCAACAGAATTGGTTCATTTGAAAAATATGTGTTATTGTCCCCCTAACTGGATAGGATGCTATTATTATCCTAAGATACCAGATATTTATACAAAACCAAAAAAAAACCCACTGCTGTCGAGTCCAACTCATAGCGACCCTATAGGATAGAGCAGAACTGCCCCGTAGACTTTCCAAGGAGCACCTCATAGATTTGAACTGCTGACGTTTTGGTTAGCAGCTGTAGCTCTTAACCACTATGCCACCAGGGTTTGCAAAGTCAAAGCACGTTTTATATCATCTCAAGGACAATTTCAATTTATAAGTATATTCTTTTCAAATATATTCTAGAACTAATCTAAATGCACAATGTTGCATTCGTTAGCGTCTTTCTTTGAAACATGACCGAGCTTCATTGAGAAAAATAAATCACAAGACCTTTAAAAAAAAAATGTATCCTGCTTTTCCAACAATACCAAGACAAACCATTCATATTATAGATACCAAGATGTCTTAATTATAGTTTTTTTCATCTACTTATGTATTCTTCTCCTACTATGCAAACCATTGAGAACATGATAAATGAAACAGAACACTGAGAAATCTGATTGAAATGTAAATTCTCATCATTAAATTACATGTGGAATTTATATTCTGTATAATCTACGAAATAATGGAGGTACAAAACTATGCCAAATTTTGGCAATACACCAAAATCAAGGGAGATTAAGCAACATAAAGGTGAAGTCAAGGTTCTGGTGAACTGTAGGTTGTTGAAACCTGAGAATTTGTTGCAAAGAGATGCCTTATCGACAATCAGAGGTTTGTACTATAGGTAGGCAAAGAGAGATCAATAAAAAAAAGTGAAGATCAAGAACGAAGAGAGATACAGAAGACATTTTTGGGAGAACAAAAGAGCAATAAAAATAATTGAAATCAGAAGTCATTAAAGGAGGTGAGTTGGCCAGTCTTTATATTTGTATCAGGATTTTCATTTTGCCTTCAAGCAAATCTTTATTTCTTTGTGCTGATGTTGGAAAGACCACAACTATTTGTAAGCCTACACTCTCTTGCTGTCTTCCTTCCTTGTTGAGCCTCGATTATACTGATAGGATAATTTTAATGGGTTTCTTTGAAGCAATTTAGAAAATGTCTACTGGAAACACAAGCCTACAATGGACCCTTTAACTGGCTGCTAGCAACCATAAAGCCATTTGTTCTAAAAATGGGTGCATTTAGCTACATGAATGAAAGAGCTATGTAATTCAGAATGTACCACTTTGTATCACTTTCTAAGAACAAGGCAATAGTAGTTTTTAAACAGTTTTCTCCATTATCAAAAATAAAACAAAACAAAACACACTTGTTATGGAAAATTTAGAACACATGGCAATAAGGAAAGAAGACACAATAATCCAAAGCCCTTTGTTTATGGACAATCACTTTTTAATATTATTGTATTTTATCTATGGATAACTTTGTGATGCAACTTAAAAATAAATGTATGGTATAGCATTTTCCACATTGTCAGAAACTTTACAAAGCATCACCTTTAAAAGCTACATATGATTTTATCATACGGAAGGTACATAGTTTAATAACCATTCCCCTGTCAGGCTTTGAGGCTGTTCATAACTGTTTGCTTTTGTAAATAATAACATTGCAATAAACACTTTGGCATATGAAGCTTTCTGTGAATATTTATTTATTTTCATGAACAAATTCTCAGAATTAGAATTGTAAGGCCAAAAAGCACAAACATTTTCAAGATGCTTGTTAGGTGGCAAAGATAATTTTCACTAAAGGAAAGTTCAGTAGTCAATAAAACTTTTATCAGTATCGTCACTATCATTTTATTTAGTTTAAAAAAGATGCTATGCAGAAGAGTAAAAATTAGAACAAAGCCAAACAGCTTCAGGGATGAAATGAACTGTCTTTTGCAGCCACTGAAGTAATTCATCATTTTAGTAGAGCAAAGGAAGGCATATATATTTTTTTTAACTTTAAAATAACTTGTGCTCAGTAAATTAAAACAAGTTATGCCCAAAGAATCATGCTTTTTCTTTTATAAACAAGAAAGGCCCAGGACACTGTTGAGAGAGAAGGAACAAAGACAAACCTAGGACAACAGATTCTGACTACACGTTGTTGTAAGGTGCCGTCAAGTCGATTCCAACGCATAGCAGCCCTATAGGACAGAGTAGAACTGCCCCATTGGGTTTCCAAGGAGCAGCTTATGGATTTGAACTGCGACCTCTGGTCAATAACAGAGCTCTTAACCACTATGCCGCATGTTCTTAATGAATTATGCTTCAAAGCTCTGGTGGAGTCCTCAGTTTATAGGAATCTACATTATCAAACGACACTATTGCTATAGTTCTAAAGTTTCTCCCAGAGCACATCAAAGAAACGGACGATAGAAACGGAGCCTTTCCTTCACCTCCACTAGCATTTCACCAAGCCAGATAACTAGGAAACCTTTAAAAGAGAGAAGAATTCCTGTCTCTCTATTTGGCCAGTTGAAATCCCTGATAAATACATGGTGCCATAGTTTTTTACATACACGATTTCACTAGCTCCAGAATGGAAACAACAAGATGATCAGAACTGGTCCACCCGAGTGTGCTTTCATTCCTGCAGGAATTATATCAAAGTTATGATGACAGAAAAAGGTGATCTACAAACTGCTGCTGCTTAGGCCACATAGATAGGCATCTTTACTATAGTCTTTACCTCTTCTGGAACTAAAACAATTAGGCACTTGACTTAAAAGCCACGAAACTTGGCAAGTATGTGCTTTCCAAGGTTGCCAAATCAACACCACTTAACCAATTTAAAAATCCATATATATAAATATATATACACATATATATAATCAAGCAATTATTCTGTGTCAGACATGATAAGAACTTCATTGTTGTTGTTAGGTGCCATCGAGTTGGTTCCAACTCATAGTGACCCTATGTACAGCAGAACCAACACTGCCTAGTCCTGTGCCATTCTCACAATATTTGCTGTGCTTGAGCCCATTGTTGCAACCACCGTGTCAACCCACCTCATTGAGGGTCTCCCTCTTTTTCAGTGACCCCCTACCAAGCATGATGCTCTTCTCCAGAGACTGGTCCTTCCTGATAACATGTCCAAAGTCTTTGAGATGATGTCTCGCCATCCTTGCTTCTAATTAGGGAGCGTTCTGGCTGTACTTAGGCCAAGTCAGATTTGTTTGTTCTTCTGGAATTCCATGGTATATTCAATCTTCTTCATGAAGACCATAATTCAAAGGTGTCAATTCTTCTTCCATCTTTCTTACTCCTTGTCCAGCTTTTGCATGCATGAGGTAAATGAAAATACCATGGGTTAGGTCAGGTGCACTTTAGTCCTCAAAGTGACATCTTTGTCTTTCAGCACTTTAAACGGGTCTTTTACTCAAATTTGCCCAGTGCAATACATAGTCTGATTTCTTGACTGCTGCTTCCATGGGCGTTGATTGTGGATCCAAGTAAAATGAAATCCTTGACGACTTCATATTTTCTCCATATATTATGATGTTGTTTATTGGATCAGTTGTGAGGATTTACAAGAACTTTACACATGTAATTTTATTTAATCCTGACAATACTCTTTGAGCTACGCTGTTATTAATCCAATTTTATAGACAAGGATTAGTATGCCCAAAGTCATAAAGCTATACTTAGGTATGCAGTATGGATTCCCAGGTCATGTCTAACCCATTGCCGTTGAGTTGATTCTAACTCATAGCGACCCTAAAGGACAGAGTAGAAGTGCCCCATAGAGTTTCCAAGGAGCATCTGGTGGATGTGAACTGCCCACCTTTTGGTCAGCAGCCATAGATAGCTCTCAACCACTATGTAACCAGGGTTTCCTAGATCATGTCTAGTTGGCTCCAAACCCAAATCCCCTATACAGCTTCCCGTATAAAAGCAACAGAATTGTTCCTCAGAAAACTGAATGAAACTTTGCTTGTAATTTCAGGGATTTATTTTAAGATACCCTAAAGCCCTACAGATGTTTCATGGATCCTGTAAACCTAAAGATCACACAGCAAATGAGCTTAATCAACATTTCCAGCCTTATCCCCCATAATCCATCTATCCAGCTGAAGGGCTGCACAGAGTTCTCTAATCTCCTCTCATGCATTTGCTCATGTGATCTCCCTGTTAGAAGGGATGACTTCCCATTCTCTACTGAACAAATTCCTTCTCATCTCTCTACTCACGAATCAAATGTCATTTATCCTGTGAAGTTTTTTCTTTTTCATCTTCAAGACACAATCAATTCCTACTTCCTTTACATATCCCCAAAGTATTACCTGCTCCTAATTCTCCTTATTAAATTCCTTCCTGTTTAAATAGTTAGAGTGATGTCTGTTTTTTTGATACAGGGAAAATCAATTGATATTTATTAACTAAATGGATATCAGTAAATGAATACACATTGTGACTCAGGTAGATCTTTTGATTTTTCTCAGCTAAATATTCATAGATCATTTGTAATCTCAAGAAAATATATGGGGATGGGGCTGAGAGTGCTGCCAGATAGCAATCTAAATACACTTCTCTTTCAAATCATTAGCAATAGGCATCATTTAGATTTACTCAGTAAAACTGGCCAATGAAGTAGAAACTCCAGAGGCACCTACACTAGCCACTGAACAACTACCACTGCTTTTAATGAGAGGAATTACGCAATCTCTGAAGCAACTTTTGAGTATCAAAGTCAAGTCAAAGAGAAGATTCAGGTAATAGGCTCTGGGACTGCCAAACACTTTTGAGTACACTTCAGGTGTTCTACTAAATTATAAGCTTCTTGGAATCAACAACTGTTGTTCATGTTATTTCTTTACCCTGGTGTGGTAAGTAGGACCTATGACTTGCTTCTAACCAAGAGTATGGCAAAAGTGATGGGGTGTCACTACTATTATGTAAGATTTCATCCCACCAACAGATCCACTCTAGATCTCTCTCTCCATTGCTGCCTTTGAAGAAACAGACTGCCATGGCACCTACTGCCACGAGGAAATGAATTCTGTCAGCAAGCTGCGTGAGCTTGGAGGAGGACACTAATTCAGTTGAGCCTCCAGAGGAAAATCAGCCTTGGTCGATGCCATAATCGCAGTCTTGTAGAAGACCCAGATGAGTCATGCCCAGACTCCTGACCCACAGCAACTGTGAGATAATAAATGTGTGTCCTTATAAGCTGCTATGTTTGTGGTCATTTCTTATGCAGCAATGCAAAACTAATACTAAGAATTCAAATTTTCCTCTGACCTCAAAACGTGTCCTTTGTATACTGATTAGAACATTCATTTCTGTCTTAAATCATAGTTTTGAACATATCTAACTCCCCTACTGTTTGACAACTTCAGTTAGGACAGGAATCATGTTTGCATATCTTTGTATAGACTAGGGTACACAACACAGCTTCGTCCACAGCAGTTTACTGTAAAATTTTATTGAATTGAAATTGAGTAGTGGAACATTCTAAAGTGTAAAATCAGTAAGTTGACAAATACTAACATCAAAGTAATCAAAGGACTTTCAAAGTTATTTTTACAGAAGAATTTTGAGACTGAGAACTTTCTAGTATAAAATTACCGTAGTATGATGGTTATACTACCCTCCGGTGATTTCTATTGTCTGTAATTTCACAAATATACTGTTTTATCCTTGGTTTGCAAATTTGCTTAGCCCCAATCAATACCCTGGGATGAATAAAGTCAATTTTCCCCAATTACTGTTAATTTTCTTTATGTCTGTTCTCCCAGTCTGAACCGGAAGAAATAACTTAGGTATAATACTCATGGGTTTATCAATGTGAAGGACATTTCTGTATAAATATCTCCTAAACATTCAATTGTCCAAAGAGTCATACAGTCTTCCTCTCCTGTGAAAAGAATAAAATGTGTTTGTACTTTAATCAAATGGAACATTGAGGTATTTTCATGGCTTTACACCTTTAAGGCATCTTCATTACTTCATTCCTTTATCAAATGTTTTAACTGCATATGCATAAAATAAAAAGATAGGTGGCTATACCACTAAACAGGTAGTGAGGACAGGTGAAAGCTTTTAGATTTTTTTTTCCCCCCAAATACAATCAGCCACAGCAGAGATTTCTTTTCTTCAATAAATCCTTTATTTGACTAAAGAGATATATCATTTTTATTAAAGCTTCCGTTTTAAAGGTTCATCAAGTTACTACCAGTAAGCAGAATAAAATATGAATTTTTTTCAAATTAACATAAGGACTTAATTCCATTGGGCTTTTCTTTATTCATCCTGGCATTTATCCCTTCAGCCAACAAGAAACATAACTGAGTATTGACCATGTTCAAGAGCATGCAAGTAACACGGAGAGAGCAGTCTCAAAAAGATTTTAGGTTTGTCAGAGTCAAGTGTCATGTGTTGTAATTCTTTTCTTTTAATCACTGGATTTTAGAACTGAAAGCTACTTAGAAAGTATAAATCAAGAACCCAAGGGATTAAGTTGTTTGTCTAAAATGACCTAGCTCTTTAATGGCAGAGAAATTCCTAGAACACAGATCTCCTGACTGATGCAGGTGACCTACTTTAGTGTTGCTCCTTTACCTGAGCTAGCATCAGGCACTTATCTGAATAAATGGAAAACAAAAGAATCACGTCTCCTAAATGTTAGACTGGAATTGTTGATTAAGATCAATTAAAGTCATCTTTTGCTCTGTTCTTTAAGAAGCTTAGTGAACTCCCATCCTTACCAAGCTTCCTCCTAATACCCAAACAAGAATTACGTTTAGGATCACGGTTTCATGCGACATCTAAATTAATTGGCCTAGTAATGTGTTTAGTGCTTCTGTTCTACCTCCTAATTCATTGTACAGTGCCTGGGGTCTTAAAACCTTAGAAGCAGCCATCCAAGCTACAATCATTGGTATCTCTTCATCAGGAACAGAAGGAAGGAATGGAATGTGTTGCAAATTGCCTCTATGAGCAACTGCCTCCTTTGCCATGAGACCAGAAGAACTAGATGGTGCCCAGCTACCACTACTGAACATTTTGCTCAAAGACTGTATAGAAGAATACTGATCTAAAGGGGGAAAATGCAGAACAGAATTTCAAATTCTCATGGACTCCTGACTTTATGGAGCCATAGAGGCTGGATGAACCCCTGAAACTATTGCCCTCTGGTATTCTTTAAATCCTAAACCAAAAATATCCCCTGAAGTCTTTTTAATACCAAACAATAATTCAGCATAACTAGTAAAGAATGTCTGCCTTGAACATTATTCTCTTTTAAGATATATCTATATGGGATCAAACTGACAACAGCAACTTGAAAGATTAGATAGGAACTTTATGGGGCACGGAATTTATGTTAATGCGGGAGGAACAATTCAGAAAAGGAGGGTGAGAATGGTCACAGAACTCAAAGAATATAGTCAATGCCAATGAACTGTACATGTACACAGTGTTGAACTGGAGTACATTTAGCTGTGTATATTCTCAACAACAAAAAATAAATTATAAAAAAAGAATTCTGTTAGATTAACTGAAATGCAAGAGAAATTTTCTATTACAAGTTTTTACAATTCACAGAAGTATCTATTTAACATTCTTTGTACATTGTTTTGTCATAGGACCTTGGGGAGATGGGTACCTTAAATTAATTTAAGGAGGAAGATCAAGTTTGGGAGGAACTGACTTTAGCTACTAATCTAATTAGACTCACTGAATTAGGTACAACGTTTCCTGTCTCTGTGTCTTGGTCCCTGCAGCTCTCTCTGCTTGCAATATTCTTTACACCCTTTGTCTGCCTGGCTATCACTCCATCAGCCTTCAAAATTCAGCTCAGGATCACCCCTTTTATAACAATTTTTCTGATCTACCACCCCCTGGTAAAGCTGACCATCCCCTGTTAAAACTGCACGTGCATCACTGTTTATACTTCTTTATTTATTTTTTTGCATATACTTCTTGATAAATCTATTTTCTGCCTGTAAAATCTGAGAGGAGGAGCCGTGCTTTATTAGTTTCTGCATGTATAATGATTAGTATGGAGGCCTGGTGGCACTATGGTTAAGAGCTTGGCTGCTAACCAAAAGGTAGACAGTTCGAATCCACCAGCCAACCTTGGGTACCCTATGGTTCTACTCTGTCCTACAGGGTTTCTATGAGTCAGAATTGACTTGACAGCAATGGGTTTATTTATTTTTTTTTTTATAGTGCCCAGTACAAAACAGGTATTTTTGAAATAATAAAAAGTAAGTAAAGCTTCCAAATATTTGGCATGCTGGCTGTATTTGCATAGGCATGTCCTCTTCCTCAGGATAAAAGCAAAGCATATGTTATAAATCACTTCTATGTTCTAAAAAAACCATTCATAAAATAACCACTCTTTGAATTAACAATTGTATTTCTAGGGCTTTATCCTGAGGAAAGAACCACAAATGAGCATACAGATAAAGCTATAAATATATTCATAAAGGTTCAACAGATATTAGTACAAAAGATTAGAAACAGCTTAAATTTTCATTAAAAGAGGATTAATTCAATAAATCACAGAGGACCGACATAATGGAATAATATATAACCATTAAAAATGATGCTGAGAAGTATATTTAATGCTACAGAATAGAGTCCAAAATTCACTGAGAAGCAGATGTGTGATTTAATAAAAAATATATCCAACCCTGGTGGCACAGTGGTTAAGATCTTGGCTGCTGACCGTAAGGCTGCCAGTTCAAATCCACCAGCTGCTCCTTGGAAACCCTATGGGGCAGTTCTACTCTGTCCTATAGGGTTGCAATGAGTCAGAATTGACTCAATGGCAATGGGTTTGCTTGTTTTTTTTTTTTTTGGTTTTTATTCCTTGCTAAGGAAATTCCTGAAAACTCTGCTCCCTGAATGAAAAGCCATTGAATAAAAACACAATATCATCGATTTTAATGAGAAAATCATCATGTGTTCCCATCCAATTAAGATACACAATTTTCACAGATAGAAAAATATAAAAATTAAACAAGTTTCTGTGTGCAATCAACAATACATTTAAAGTAAACCAACAGATTTGACACATGAAGTGTAAGTAATAATGGTCTGTTTCACTCAGCAGAGTAGACCTGCTAGAGGGCTGACGGAGGAAGGGCGCCAGGGAGGTGATGGGAAGTCAAGGAATCGACTGCCACACACACAACCTTTGCGGTTCCTTGTTATCATGCACTCAAATGCCACTTCAAATCAAAACTACAGCAAGAAAAACGCCTTTAGGGCAAAATCAAGAATAAACACTAATGCTTCAGAACAGTTGGAATCAGCACACAAGCAGGATACACTAGAAAGCTGCAGAAGATGCAACCTTGGCACCCCTCTTTCCCAGGTTTTTTTGGGGGGGGATTTATTTTGGGTCTCTTCAAACATGGCATACAATTCAAATTTGTTCATGTATTTGTCTTACTAGAATTTCTTGTTTACAGTAAATTGGTGTGTCTGCCTGAAACTAATGTTGAAATACCACTTCTCATACTGTTTTTGGGTAGGAAAGCTGGTATACTGATTTTTAAAAAAGAGGTGTAGCATGATTGTTAGTCAAATAGTCGTAATATAAGGTACAACTGTAAACACACACATATAGAAAGAGTAAACAAGATAGATGTAAAATACTGAAAACACACATCTATGCAACATGACAACAGTAAATCTCACTGGATGATAGGATGATGATAATTTCTTTTTAATTTTTTCTTATATATATTTTATGGTTGTACTCTTTTACCAACAGGGAATTGCAAGAAATTCAAGCTGGATTCAGAAGAGGACGTGGAACCAGGAATATCATTGCTGATGTCAGATGGATCCTGGATCCTGGCTGAAAGCAGAGAATACCAGAAAGATGTTTACCTGTGTTTTATTGACTATGCGAAGGCATTTCACTGTGTGGATCATAACACATTATGGATAACATTGTGAAGATGGGAGTTCCAGAGCACTTAATTGTACTCGTGAGGAACCTGTGTATAGATCAAGAGGCAGTTGTTCAAACAGAACAAGAAGATACTGTGTGGTTTAAAGTCAGGATAGGTGTGCACCAAGACTGTATCCTTTCACCATATTTATTCAATCTGTATGCTTGGAAATCCTGGTGGCGTAGCGGTTAAGAGCTACAGCTGCTAACTAAAAGGTTGGCAGTCCTAATCCAACAGGCGCTCCTTGGAAACTCTATGGGGCAGTTCTACTCTGTCCTGTAGGGTCACTATGAGTCAGAATTGACTCGACGGCAATGGGTTTGGTTTCTGGGTTTTTTACGCTCAGCAAATAATCCAAGAAGCTGGACTATATGAAGAAGAACGGGGCATCAGGATTGGAAGAAGACTCATTAACAACCTGCGTTATGCAGATGACGCAACCTTGCTTGCTGAAAGTGAAGAGGACTTGAAACACTTACTAATGAAGATCATAGACCACAGCCTTCAGTATGGATTGCACCTAAACATAAAGAAAACAAAAATCCACACAACTGGAGCAATGAGCAACATCATGATAAACGGAGAAAAGATTGAAGTTGTCAAGGATTTCATTTTACTTGGATCCACAATCAACAGCCATGGAAGCAGCAGTCCAGAAATCAGATGACATACGCATTCAGCAAGTCTGTTGCAAGAGATCTTTTTAAAGTGTTAAAAAGCAAAGATGTTACTTGAAGGGCTAAGGTTTGCCGGACCCAAGCCATGGGGTTTTCAATTGCCTCATATGCATGTGAAAGCTGGACAATGAATAAGGAAGACCAAAGAAGAACTGACGTCTTTGAGTTGTGGTGTTGGCGAAGAATATTGAACATACCAGGGACCACCAAAAGAATGAACAAATCTACCTTGGAAGAAGTATAGCCGGAATGCTCCTTAGAAACAAAGACAGTGAGACTTTGTCTCACATACTTTGACAAAGTTATTAGGAGGGATCATGCTTGACTTCATGGTTGGTAAAGTGGAGGGTTGGCAACAAAGAGGAAGACCCTCAACAAGATGGATTGACACAGTGGCTTCAACAGTGGGCTCAAGCAAAACGATGATCATGAGGATGGCACACGACTGGGCAGTGTTTTGTTCTGTTGTACACAGGGTTGCTGTGAGTCAGAACAGACTTGATGGTACCTAACAACAATAACTGTTTTGTAACAAGGTCAAATAAAATGATTAGGGGAAAAAAAGCACTTATAAATTAATTAATGAATAGTAATATTGATTTCTATAAAACAAGCATATTTTATTTTAGTCTTCACAGATATCTTCCCAAAATTCTTATTTTGTATAAAATTTCATAAATTTTTCTTTTTGATTAGAGATAAAATTTCAGAGCTCTAGAGAGAATTATTTACTTCAACCTTTTTCCTACAAACTAGAGGTTTTGCATTACCTTCCTGGCTTTGAGTCTATATAAAGATCCGAAAAAGAAAAGTAATTCAGTTCACATGAAAATTATTCTTTTATGAGTTTCAACTGCATATGGGGTTGTAATGCTGATGTCTAACAAGAGCATGAAATCATCACCATTTCGCTTCAGAACTGTTGTCCTAAGCAACTCAGTAAATGTGATTTATGTAATTTTTCCTTTGGCAACTGGGGCACAAATCTATTACTGTGTTTTGCTTCTCCCTCCCCACCCCCCAAATTCCCTTCTGCAAGCTAGAAAGTGTGCTTGGTTCTATCTGCTCCGTGAACTAGTGTTGTGATAGTTGGTTAGTCACTTTGCTTTTCTGAGCTTCCTGAGGGATTTGGACAATGTGACCTTTAAATTTTGTTTTTTATCCTTAATATTTTTTTTTTTTTTTTTTATCAGGATTGGATTTTATATATAACACCAAATTTGCTCCTGTATAATTCAGGGAGACACTAGATCATGGGGTTGTCATCAGATGTTTCTAAATTCAAATCCTGGCTCTCATGGATCATACAGGGCTGGGTTAGAAACTTTACCTCTGTGAGCTCTATTTAATATGTGTAACAAAATAATTTAAACAGAAAGTAGCTAAAAAGATAGATGCAAAATACTGAACACAGTGCAGCACACAGTGAGTGGTCAATTATGGTGCTACAGTTGTTATGGCTACATTAGATAAGATCTATGCATAACAGTCAACAAAATGACTTTCTAATGAGAGAGTTGAAAAAACACAGAACGTTGTTAAAGTAAGTAAATTAAGATCTAGGGCTCTCTTCTCCTGTCACCCGTGTGAATATTTGCTATACAATTCTGAGTTTTAACAGAGCACGGCCACTCTTACAGAAAAAGGGATAAGTTAACAACTGCCTTAGAAAAATGAACGCAAAGACACTCATTTCTACATTTTATGATTCTGTATATGCTGGCCTGTTTTTTATGTTTGTATGTGCATGTATATGCTTTATGGCAAGTGTGTTTACAATTGGGGAAGGAAGAGTTCACTATTTAAAACAATCTTTCCCCTTAAATGAATTAAAAATCATAATTTAAAAGTATATCCTTCATAAATGTAAAAATATGAATACCGCAAATTAAGAAGTGATAGAGCCATTACTCAGAGACAACACAGCATTGTACATAATTTTGTCCAAAGCTATTATTTAAATTGATAAGACTTTCATATATGAAAAATGGTTATTGAATGATTCAGGCTTTGAACGGATTTCGAAATCAGAAAGAGTATTAAAAGTATATACCCAGTTGCCCAGAGTCAAAGCAGATTCCTGGCTATATATATACAAAGGTATTAAAATCAGGAAAATTCATTTAAAGTTTCCCATTTGAAATTGTACATCAATGTCATTCTAGCCTCACTCTTTGAACAGAACCACAAATTTACTTCCCTGGGAATTCTACAACAAGTTTATCTTGATCTAACATGCAGTATGTATCCTAGTTCATTAAAAACAGCTTCTGAGTTAAAGCATTCATACTAGCTGGAGAATTTAGATTAAATTCAAATTCAGACCAATATTTATACATAGTAAACTCCGAGGACCTGTGGAGAGAGAGCTGGGAAGCCTTCTGGAAAAGATGGAGCTACCTTTGCAAATCCTAATGGTGCAATGTGATATATAAGCTAATGATACCCACTCATTCCTGTCCAACTATCCACAGTCCATGCATGCGCTACTGCTTGGCACCCTCGATCATCAGTCCTGAGAACTGACTTAGTCAAGCGACACCAATTATCGAAAAAGCCTTAAGATAGAGTCAATAAGAGCAGCATGTGTTAAAATCCTGGATCTTACATTTAATTGCCCAGCATGGAACTGTGCATAATTTAGGAGCCTGATCTGTGCCTTGTGCTCCCCAGCAAGTACAGTAGGTTGGTGACAACAGGAGTCTCCTGACAGGCACTCTTAGAGGCGATGAACTAGCACCATTTGCCTGGCTTCCTACTGCTCACACGTTATTCCAGGCACAGTTCCTTGGTACTGGGTTGAACGTGCATACGTGCAGTTGGGGTGAAGAGCTGGCTCAAAACTGACTCGATCATATCCACCCAGACAAATCGAAAACCTCTCTCAGAGGTAGCTCTCCGTAGGCTTTGGGAGCTTCCTCATTTTTATTATAAGGGTTCACCTTAGGTAGGAATTCAGGAGCTGGACTTAGATTCCAGTAGTCAAGTTGACTTTGAGAGAGAGAGGTGCAAGGCAAACTTAGAAACACGTGGCATTAAAATGTGAATAAACTGTGAGTACCCCCCTCCCAGGTTCTCCATCACCCAGAGCATGGTATTGTTCTTTTTAGCTTTTTGTGGTCACAAATCTCTATGAAAGTCTCAAGAAAACTACGGGTTTTCTTGCCCAAAGGCACATACAAACATTTAAAAATTTTTGCACACAGTTTTAGAGTATTCACAGACCTATGCTCATGGGCTCTGCTTAAAAGTTTGCCAGCATGATATTAAAAGTTGCTCACAATCTGAGCCATGCTGATCCCTCAAATCCGGACTGTGATTTGGTCAATATTGACTCAGTTTATTCCCCCTAATAATTACCTTAATTTATATTCTAAGGAATTTTCAACTAAATATTCCCAGAAATACCGAAATGAAAATTACATTTTATTCAGGAGTTTTTGAGTTTATTCTTCAGAACAAATCACCCTACTTTTCTCCTTTCTTCCTTGCCTCTTCTACCTTAAATCTCTGACAACTCAAATGTTGATGAAATAGCGAGATCTGGATGGGCCGAGGAAAGGCCCTTCGGGGTCTTCATCCCTGTGTACACAGGTACACTCTTCTGGATGGGCCGAGGAAAGGCCCTTCGGGGTCTTCATCCCTGTGTACACAGGTACACTCTTCTGGATGGGCCGAGGAAAGGCCCTTCGGGGTCTTCATCCCTGTGTACACAGGTACACTCTGCGTTCCTTTCTAGACTTTTAAGAGTGTCAGGATAACCAACTGGGGAAACATCTGCTTTGTGCAGTTCCCCGTGAATTAATGTCACTGAGTCTACAAATATTTGTTGAGCTCCTACTATGTGCCAGACACTACCATAGGTACTGGAAGGGCACTAATGTATCCAGAGGATGTGGTCTCCTTCATTTTCTGTCTAGGAAAAGAAATTACTCTGGCAGGCAGCTACTTCTTAAAGGAGCACTAAAATGTAAAATTAAGGAAAGGGGTGGGGGTTCCTCTCTATCATCTTTTCTTATCTGGAAGTGCCTCTTCATCTTATCAGGCAAGCCAACCTCATCTAGAAATCATTCATACACTACAATTTTACTATATTTGGGAACATTTTTAGAAAATCAACAAATTAATAATAACAATCCTTAAAATACAACTAGTGGTTTATTTCCAACTATTATTACAACCATTGGTTTAATACTCAAGTTTTCTTTAAACGCACAACTGTCTTGTTCATAACTGTATTTCCCCAACACCTAACACAGTACTTGAGAAATAAAAATTGAATAAAAAATACTAATTGAATAATCAACAAATCATAAGTGAATGATACTTAAAAAAACATGTGCCACCTAGTTCCTACTATGTACCAAGCACTATGCTAAATACTCTAATTTTGAAAACTGCCTTAAAATATAGGTAGTATTTTACCCATTCTATAGATAAAGATGTCACATTCTGTGATATTATACAAATTTCCCAAAGGCCCCTAGGCACTCAAGGGAGAAAGCTGGATTTTTAGTCAAAACTATTTGTAAAACCTAAACCTTTTCATATAATTTTGAATTCCTATTCAATGCTCTTATTTTTCATTTTTATAATTTTTACTCTTGTGGTCTATCATTTACTTTGATTACAGTTAATGCAACAAAACCTACCATTACGGATTCCACGATGATTCAGGGGAGGGGCATAAATTTGAATCATAGGATACCCTACTACAGTTCTGAAATCTTAAAAAATTAGTTTCTATCTACCTTCTTTGCCACATGTCTAATAATAAGAAACTGAGTTTCACTAAATAGCCAGGTCTATGATGGCATAATGTCATGTAAACTAAACTTTGTTCATGCATTATATCTAGAAAAGTAAAACCCAAGCTCTCACAGCAAGATATTTATTCTGTAAACATACAAATATGTGTAGACACAGAATTTTAAGGCATAGAAAATTTTAAGAAAGGAACATTCAGGTCCTCAGTAATAGATTCTTATAAAAACCCATGCTTCTAATTAATGGCAAAAACATTGGTTCTTGATATCTAGTCCAACCCTCTTTCCCCCAGACCCCATAGACTGTATTTCTTCCAAGGAAAGTCAATGATCTTGGATACAAGGCAGAAGTCAAAATAGAAGACAAGTATTTTGAAAGCAGCTTTAAAAGCAAAACTAATTAGGCGCTCTGTCAACAAAGCTATAACTGTGGAGAATCATATTTATGGCTCTCCCTCCTCACCCCCATTGTGTATTCTACTCTTCTTCATATTTCCGATCTCAAAACAATACGTTCCAACAATTTTCCAGACTTGACTTCTCTCTTGATTGAATCACTTCAATATACGCTGTTAACTGCCCCTACGCTCCTAATTCTATGCTGCTTCAGGTAACCCCTCTTCTTGACCAGTTTCTCATCTTGGTCAGACAGTCCACACAATTATCATAAAACAGAAACACCCCACGGTCAGAGGAGATAACTAAGAGAATAGGCATTGAGTTAAGCCAAACCATGAGATTTGGCTCTGAATGAAAAAAAAAGAATACTTAAACAAGGTAAAGGAGGTACTTCAAATAGAGGAAACAATGAGAATAAAAGGAAATGGAAAAAGTCATGATCTATCGTGTTTTTAGAAGGGTAAGAGCTTGCCTGAAAACTCTCCTATGCCAGGAACATATAGATTTTAATAATTATGCATTTCTTCCATATATATTGTCTCATATGTCTTGATAATTCTATAAAGATGGGAAAAACTGTTTTCATTTTTTAGAATAGTGAGTCTTAAGTCTAGTTTTTCTTTTTCTTCCGTCATTTGTTTGTTTATCTCTTTATTTATAAAAATATTGTCTTCTTTTTTTCAGTGATGGTTTACACAGCAGTTTGAGTTCCCACTCAACAATTTCTACACAAGTTGTTCAGTGACACTGGTTACGTTCTTCACAATGTGTGAACATTCTCGTTATTTCTGCTCTGGTTGTTCCAGGTCTAGTTTGTTTGTTTGGTTCCAAGTTTATGGGTCTGCCCATTATGCCATAGTCCTTCTCAAATTAAAAACAAAAAACACTCTTTGAGTATCTGAAAATCCTTTCATGTGTTTTCTGCTTACTTAAAGGCTCACAGCTGGTCTAAATGCTTGAGTTCTGGGTCATTTGATGAAAAGATGGGTTGGGGGAGGATACACAGTAATTCTGTGTTGTAATATTTTCCCTTTCAAGGTCATTCTCTAAAGAGAGTTGCTATTAAAATCTCAATCATTTGTTATTCATAGCATTGATAATGAGATGTAACAATCAGAGAATAAAAGCAAAATTATGAATACATATCATTAATGATAACGAGATTTCAGGGAGGAAGGAGTCCTCATTTCTGCCAAACACTTAGAAAAAGACTATCTAAAACTCAGATCAGATTCATAAACAGAAACCCTGGAGTAAATTTTGACCTTGGGCCCACTTCACCTCCTCTGTGAAGCGCCGTTTACTGATACTCCTGGCCCCGGTGCCAGATTTCTTTCATGTCTTCTCAGGGCTGTAGAGCTCCTCCTTCTCGATGCTCAGCACAGCATACTGTTCTCTGTCTCTTCATCCAGGCTGTGAGCTCCTTCGAGGTTGGGACCGTCTTCCAGCTTTTCTTCCCATGTCTGTTGGGACTCATTTAATGTTTGTGAAGGGCAGGCAGAAAACAAAGGAAATCAAGGAGAAAGGCGGGATGCAGCAATAAGAAAAGCAGTCAGGGAAACAGAGGGGTGAATAGACTAGCAGAGAAAAAAGAATGACAGAACTTGTCATTGCTGAAAATATTCAATTTGATTACATTTACATTAATAAGCCTTTTTGTGTGGTCAAAGTTTTTTTCATGTCTCTTGTCTACCTCCGAGGATTTGTTTCAGCCCGCTAAACATGGCCATGCTGCTGCTATGAAAATCAACTGGAGGTGGAACTGAAGGCTTTGCACATGCATTTGGCGCTGGATAGAGAGTTCTGCCATGGAGCTAATTTAGCCTAAAGGTCTAAATCATATCGATGCTTCTTTACCTTTTAAAACGTTTTGGTACCTGCCATGTGAGAATGCGATCCCCCAAATAATTGTGAAAACAACATTTGCCAGCATAAAGAATTAGGACATCAAAGGAAAACAAGACAATCAGAGATAATTTAACTTCTGCATAGATAATTCATTCTCAGCAAATACAAGCACTCCACTTTTTATTTCTGGAACTTATGAAAATCACAGAATTCTCTTAAATATGTTTAACTCTCAATAGATCAACCAAAAGACAGAAAATTTGGGGTCTTTTAGGCATACATCATAAGATGGCATGAAATACATTCGAACTTTAAAACAGAGCTCTTGCTTCCAAAGTGGCAACGTTCTAACATGGAAGACAAATGTCAGACCCTGCTCTCCACATTAAATCTCCCCCTTTAGCCATTTTATTTTTTCAGTATTGTAAAGTAGTTTATTATAAATCACTAGGGATAATTTTAATTTGGCTCTTCCTAACATTAAATAGCATATATTTTATATGTACTTTCAGCTCCAAAAATCTTTTAAAATGCAATAAATAGACATAACATTAAAAAATCAACAAGAAAATAGACAGCATTTTATCTGAACATACTAAACATGGGATCTGATATTTAAACTATCCAGTGACCAGACAAATAAAATATTTATTTATTCTTTGAGCAAATTGATGAGGTAAAATTGTTTCAATGACAGCTGAATGCCTCTCAGATACTGAATATTCTAAAAAATACATAAATTTGCAAATTAGAGTTCATTTGTGCATTTTATATCATTCTGCATAAATGCATAATCGTGACAGAGGCTCAGACACCAGATGGCATCTGTATTCATCCCCATTTTCACTTTATCTTATCATATTCATTCTGTGGCCTCACCTCTGATTTATAAAATTGCCTTGGCTGGTAACAGGACCAGATATCCTAATGACCCCCCCCCAAAAAAAAAAATCAAACCCATTTCTGTTGAGTCAATTCTATCTCATAGTGACCCTATAGGACAGGGTAGAACTGCCCCATATGCATTTGATTCAAACATACGTAACTGTTACGTGCAAAGGACTCTGTTAGGCACTATAGATGTATAAAGATAAAGAAAGATATAGTTCCTAAACTTAATTTACAAAAGTAATGCTTAACGCAATGTTTAAAACACCATATGCTCCCAACAGATAGTTACAGAGGTGAAGAACCCTGCAGTAGTTAAAAGCTCAGCTGCTAACCAAAAGGTCGGCAGTTGGAATCCACCAGCCATTCCTTGGAAACCCTATGGGGCAGTTCTGCTGTGCCCTGTAGGGTTGCTATGAGTTGGAATTGATTCAATAGCAATGGGCCTTTGGATTTTGGGCACTTCAAGGGTTAGTTATTTGTTCAGTGGCTAAGTGATGTCAACAAGGACCTGGGTTCTTTCCATTTTTCTGCTCTGCCATCTTCAACTAACCTGTCCTTGGACAAGTTCCCTTTGTGGTTCCAAGGCTGCTATACTCCTTGCATGTTTGCAAGAGAGTAACATCCAGAGAAAAACGTCAACATTGTGTTTTTCTCCATTTCTCTTTTCGGGAAGTAAGGACAATGTTTCCAGAAGACCCTCAACCGATTTCCTCACATTTCTCTTTAGCATAAATAAGTTACGATCCAACACTAAAGCAATCACTGGCAAAGGGAATGGAATTAGCACGGTTGCCTTAGATTAATAAAGACTTATCACACCTTAGAAGCAAGGATGGTGAGACCACGCCTCACATATTTTGGACATGTTGTCAGGAGGGATCCGTCCCTGGAGAAGAACATCATGCTTGGTAGAGTGTCAGCTAAAAAAGAGGAAGACCCTCAATGAGATAGATTGACACAGTGGCTGCAACCATGAGCTCAAGCATAGCAATGACTGTGAGGATGGCGCAGGATTGGCCAATGTTTCATTCTGTTGTACTTGGGGTCGCTATGAATTTGAACTAACTCGATGGCACCTAACAGAAACAACAGGGTCATTCTTCCGGAGGGATGGACACCTGAACAAGTTCAGTATTCTCTTAATAAGAAACAAGGAGGCATGGATGTCACAGAACAAGCCAACAGTGTATGCTACTATAAGTGTCTTTATACTAGGTACATTGATTTTAAATGTGCATAGGAGTTAACTCTGCTAATACTGATGGACATCTAGGTTGCTTGTGATTTTCCCTACTTCAGAAAGTGAGGGAGGCCTCTCTTCTTGTGCACATGTGTTTCAAATTGCTGGCTTATGAGACATGTCCCTCTTCAATGTATACCAATGGCTCTCCAAAGTGGTTATACCAACTTCCCTCCCACCACCAATGCTTCCATATCCTGATTTTTATATATGTTTGCCAAAACTTGGTATAATCAGACTTAAGTTTTGGCTTTGGGAATGACATGGTATCTTGCTTTTAATTTGCATTCCATTGATTTTTGGTCTGATGGGCTACTCTTCCTATCATTATGGGCCACTTGGGTTTCCTCTTCTTCAAATTGCCTGGTATTTGTTTCCTATTCTTTATTAAAGAACTTGTCTTTTACTTATTGATCTAGATGATGAATAAGCACTCATATATAGGACTATAAATTTTGTGTTCTAAATAAATGTCCAATCTGTGACTTGTTCTTGAATGCTGTTTTTGCTGTCTTTTACCTCTATAAGTTTTTAACTCTTAGGTAGTTGAGTGTATAATCTTCCCCTGTATGCCTTGAGTTTTTGCATATAGTTTAAGAAATCATTCTACAGACTGGATGATTATATGTGCATGTGGAATATATGTGTGTGTGTGTGTATACGTGTGCTAAACATGTGTGTGTATTATATATACACACAAACACAAATTAGTTGAATTCTTGAGTTCCTATGCAACACTGATTTTTTGTAGAGTGCCTGTCACAGGGTAAGAAGTTACTAAGTGCTGGTTACCTTCCACTTTCCAAGAACAGCAGTAAGGAAAGATCATTTTATCCAAAGCATGCCTTAAAAGGTATGATCTTAAAAAAGGAAGGGACCAGCAGTTGTGTTTGAAAAGATAACACTTTTCATTTCCATTAGTGAACAGGGAACAAGGATGGAGCTGATAGGCGGGACAGCAATGCTTCTTTTTAAACCCTTTGCTGTCTGGTTTCCACAAAGCGACCTTGTCATTCCCCCCATCCCCAATTGTTGCAAGATCTTGAAGCCTCAAGATAACACACATTCAACTGGGGTACAAAAATAATGTGAATGTCTTCCACTGTTTAGAGTCATTAGTGAGGAAAATATTGAATATGCTATATTTTACTAGAAATTATAAAGAACATAATGCTACTAAATACAGGAAAAAAAAAATATTGCCCACTTCTCTTAATCATGATTTGTCAAAAAGTAGTGTGGTCCTTCTATTAGTAGTAAAATTTACATCTCTCTCCAAAATTCCTAGGAACAACTCGTGTTTTTAAATGATCAGGTATAAGTTAAAAACAAAACAAACAAAAAACAACATATTTAGAAAGGAAAATCAAACTTTTTCTGATTTTTAAGCTTACATTTTAATTTTGAATAAATTTATATGAACAAAATTTCAAAACATTTTCCAAATAATCCAGTGTATCTTTATGCCACCACTTCTTTTTGAAGTTGTTATTTTAAGGCCTCTATCATTGGAAAAAAGGCCCCTAGGTGACACAAACCTAAAAGTTGGTGGCTCGAACCCATTGAGGAGTACTGCAGAAGAAAGCCCTGGCAATCTGTCTCCCTTAAGATTACAGTAAAGCAAGCCCTATGTGGCAGATCTACTCTGGAACATATGTGGTCACCATGAGTCAGAATTGACTGGACAGTAATGGTTTTGGGTTTGGATTTATTGTTAGAAAATCTTTCATTCTAAAATCCACCATAATATTTTTGTAGCATATTCTTTCACACCAAGTTTATAATTGTTTATTTTATTTCTTAGTTTTAATTGGGTTAAATAACATAGGTCTAATACATTGCTAAGGAGCCCTGGTGGTGCAGTGGTTAAGCACTTGGCCGCTAACCAAAAGGTCAGTGGCTTGAAGCCACCAGCTGGCCCTTGGGAGAAAGATGTGACTGTCTGCTTTTGTAAAGATTTCAGGCCTGGAAACTCTATGGGGCAGTTCTACTCTGTCCTATAGGGTTACTGTTGGGTCAGAATCCATTTGACAGCAATGGGTAACATATCGTTAGGAGTCCCCGGTGGTGCAAATAGTTACGGTGCTTGGATGCCAACCAAAAGATGGGAAGCTTGAGCCCATCCAGGAGCGCCTTGAAAGAAAGACTTGGCAATGTGCTTCCAAAAAATTAGCTATTGGGAATCCTGTGGAGGACAGTTCCACTCTAATAGGCATGTGCTTACCACAAGTCAGAGATGAGTAATGGTAACTGATGTGTTTGGTTTGACACGCTGTAGTGGATTTCAAATAATTTCTTCTACTCACATTGCTGGGTATCTAATTCACCAGTCCCCCACTTCAGAGAAACTATCTGCTACTAGAGCAAATCAAATGATAAATGTAAACAGATAGACAAATCTATAACCTGACAGCTGTGGTCCTACCCAAAGCCCATCATTTCCCCCACAGTCTTGTTAAAAAGCAAGTGGTGTCATGTACCTGCCAATAGAGTTTGAAAAGAATCATATATTTTCAAATGATTTTCCTATATTAAGTTGACAAATTATACCATACAAAACCTTCAGGGGCATTTGTTATGACAGGAAAAAGCGATATACAATCTTATTCCTAAATAATATTCAGTTACCTTGACTGTCTAAAGATAACAGCAATCACTAGAAAAATGATGCAAATTGAGATGGTCTTACGATTAAATCAGCAAACTATTTGAACAGGTCAGGTTGCTTTCAGTTAATTTTAAACTTTTTTTTTTTAAGAGTACATTTCTGGTATAACTTTAAAGTTAAGCAAAACACTACAGTAACTGTATCTCTGTAAATGGTACGACGAGCTTGATTAACCAAAGTGCTCCTTAAGTTTCTTGCAGTCTCCATTGTATGTCTTGGGCAGACTCTCTGTATATTCTTGGTAGGAAGAAAGGAACCAATAAATAACAATAAATTCCATTAAACATTTTTATTCTATGAAAACATGGCTGTCCACGTTTCAGAAACCTTGCCAATTTAGAAAGTATAAGCTGTTTGCATGTATAAAGAGTGATCTATATTTTATATGCAATTGAAGTTTAAGTTCTCTGAAAAAAGAGGACACGCCATTACAGAGATCCATACTTGTGGAATTCAGAGTTCTCTAGCTTCCTGTAAACTTTGTTCCTAGTCTCATTTGTTTGACAGATACCATCATCTGAGAAAATGCTAATTATGAAATCTGTATCCAAAGAACTAGCTCACTCCAAAAGAACTAATTATTAAAATGCAAATAGGTGTTTCCCACTTCATTGATTTAGCAGTCAAAGGCTGTTAACAGCTTTCAGACAAGGAAGAGAGGAGCTAAATGAGTTGAGGCCTTAACCTTCTCCATGTCATGGATACAATGCACCAAGATCTCAGCTGTACAGTCTGTCACCAGACTGTGGCTCTGATAATTTCTTTGCAACAACATTTATGAGTTAACTAATGGAAGCTGCTGAAGAAATTACTAAACAAAAAAGCTGATTTCAGATTCCACTCACTGCTCCCAGCCTGGGCTTACTAACACTAATTACTTAAATGATTTAAAAATTTATGAATATTCATATGATAGTGCTTTTCAAAAAATAAAGCACAGCTGAGACCATGCCATCAAATCTCTCTTCCCTTTCTTTGATTTGGAGCAATTCCACTTGCATGTCTGTAATACTTTGAAACAGCTTCAAAAAACCATTTCATACCAGAGATAGACGGGAATGTAACAGTCAGTTAACCCAATCCCTACCCCCAAATCTCCACAGCATTCCACAGGTGGCTACTCAACCTTGCTCGGTTTACGTTTCCTCCTGACTAAAGGTCTTCTGTAGCTGGACGGCTGTAACTGTTCTTATATTGATGACAGTCCATCTCATTTGAAATATTTACAAATTATTCTGCCCTCTAGAGCAGTAATGACCACATTTCTTCCTTTTTCTCAGGTCATTTTATGTGTTTGGCCTGGATTGACGATATTTGTGACGTGCGAGTTAAGTAAGAATAGGCAACTGGGAAGAAAGTATTTGTTAGATTTCCGTGACTAAAAGTTTGGTTCTGGATCAGGTATCTGATGGTGGTGGGACTCAGAGGTCTAGGCCTTGGGTTAGGACACCGTCAGGAGAGCCAGCATAGTGCCTTTATATTAAAGGCAGTCATAGCAGTCTGAGGTCAGCCTGGAAGATATTGGTCCATTCCAGTCAATCTCACTATCTAGGAAATTCACAGAAATGGAGCAAGATTGATACTTGAGCTGGATAGAACTCCTGAGATAATTCACTAGGCCTTCATCCAACCTACAACTTCATCCTGGAACATGATTTAGACTAGTTTAAAAAAATCAAAATTTGTTCTTCATTCTAACACTAGCATAGTTGAAAATATATTCCATACAATCCATGCATATTTTTCAGAAAACAGACATTTGTTATTATTAACAAGTAGACAAGAAAAAACATAATGCAACTTTGAATACTTTTATATTTCACAATTTCTCTCATACACATAGCACACTGAACTGAAGACCCAAAAAAGAAGGAAAAAAAGGGAACGAGGAGACACAAAGAGTATTAGACATGAAGCCAAAGCACAATATGCATTTTCCCAGTGTGGGAATGGCAATGAAAACTTGTAACAATAAGAAATAATAAAATTTTTGAATGCCTAAAGGACATAAAACAAGTTGGAGAACTTTATCAATCACTTTTTGCAACCACCTCAATTAGCTCCAGGAGAAAGGTCCTCTGGATTTCTACATTGTGACGAAGCACCCACCTCAACCTGAAACCATCAGTAAATTGTTCTCCTGAAATAGCAGCCCCTGACTCTAAAACACTACATTTCTTTTGACCCTGGAAATACCCAGGGTCCAAATTCTGACATTTTACATGAAAGTAAAGCTTAAGGCTTTAAAATGTAGGTTATCAGACTTTATCATAGCTATATTCATGAATTATATACTTACTAAATAATATATGAAGAATTTTCAAAACTTTGTATTAATGTATCAATCACAAAATTGGGTAAATAGAGTATTTGGTCAATAGAATTTATAAATTAACCCAAAAATCCATTTTTCCAATTTATTACTAAAAATCTATCCAATGAGTACTATTAAGCTTCCCTAGTACTGTAAAATATAGTACAAGTCTTTAATATTCAGACTTTTAAAGAAAGTACTTTAATTTCATCCATCAGGTCTCACCATTCCATATTGTGGCTATGCCAAGAATTGGAACAGACCTTTTTGACCCCAGAGCATATTCCTGCGGTTTGTCTTTCTCCCTAATTCCCTGATGCTGACTAGTTTTCTAGCCAATTTGCCTCTTTCTACTGAAAGCAGATGGCAAAATAAAAACTCTGGTTAATCCAGAGTCCCCATTAATAGGGTGCTAGGTGTTTACCACATTTTCGTCATTCTTCCTTATTTCAACATTGAGAAATATTACATAAATTGTGGCTTCCACCATTTTGGAACATATTTTTTTAATTATATACTCAGGAATACTACTTTCAAATGCATTTTAGACACATAAAATTTCAGCTGAAATTCAAATTACACTGTTTAATACCACTGATTACTTATCAAAGTTTCACACATACTCCTCTCAGCTTTGGTCATTAATAAGGTAAATATAAATATACTTTTTTTTTTTTTTAACCAGTTCTTATTTAGTATGAAGCTTAAAAGTGCTTTCAGGTAATATATTTAAAGTCAATAAATACATTTTCTCATATTGGCATTTATTATCTGGTGAACACTAACATTTCTAAATCTGAAAGAAAAAAAGAGTATTGCATTTTAGATGTAATGTCAGTTGGTCTTTAGAGATTTAGCTCCTCCTGTCTAAAGAGTGTCCTGTGCTTTGTTGTTTACTTTAATTCACTTTATCCATTAAACACCACAAAGAGTATTTTTTTCAACTGTTCATCTTTTCTCTTATACATCTCACAGCAGTTTGTCACCATCACATACGAAGTATGAGCTATCACAGTATCTCACCTCTACCTGGCCCACCTGGGGCAAGGCTAAGTCAAATGTACTCACCTTCCGGTTCCCCACAGAGGGTGCACTGTGACTCTGAAAATAGAAGAGAGACAAGAGAGAAGCTGTTACTCATACTGATTTCTATGTCACATACGTACAGAGAGTAAATAACAACAGTAAGATTGGGGCTTCCGGGATAGACAGTGTAGCTGTACCAGAGCTGCAGATATTTCAATAAACAAAGCCAGTTCTGACATTACACTTAAGCAAATTTTGTAATAGGAAAAAAAAAATCTGAAAATGTTTTTATTAAAATAATGATCTTTCATATGTATATGCACACTTTAGGTATGTTTTCATAATTGCATATGGCTCAAATGTACAAATTAGTACCTAAAATAAGAATGGTATATCTTATCATTTAATTTTAATATTTAAACCTTTAATTACAGCTGTGTTTTATCTTTAAAGTACAAAAGATATGTATTCTTCGCTGGAAAGAATTCAGACTTTGGGGTCCATTTTATTGAGTTACTTTGGGCAGGTGACTTAACCTCTCAGCTATAAAACAGAGACAATGATATCTACATGAATAGGGATAACCAAAAAACTCCGGTGCCACCAAGACAATTCCGACTCTTAGCGACCCTATAGGATAGAGTAGAAGAATCCCATAGGGTTTCCTAGGCTGTTATCTTTACAGAAGCAGATTGCCAAGTCTTTTCTCCAGCAGAGCAGATGCTGGGTTCCAACTGCAGACCTTTCACTTAATAGCTGAGCACTTGACCGTTGTGCCACAGGAGGCCCTTTGGCCTACACGTAAAAAAACCAAACCAAACTTATTGCTGTTGAGTTGCTTCCAACTCATAGCTACCCTATAGGACAGAGTAGAACTGCCCCATTAGTTTCCATGGAGCACCTGGTGGATTTGAACTGCCAACCTTTTAGTTAGCAACCGTAACACTTAACCACTACACCACCAGGATTTCCTAAACTAGGCACTCAGAAAAACACTGATTTCTTTCTGTTCTAACACTAAAAAGGCAAGCATGCACATCTGTCCCTGGTGATAGAAAATAGTTCACAGAGGCCATATCATCTGGACTGAATCTTGAAGGATAAGTAAGATTTCCAGTGGACAGAAATATGGAAAGAAAACACCCCAAGTTAAAAGACAGGCATGAATAAAGGCATAAAGGCAGGATGACAAACAGAACAGTTTGGCTAGAAGACAGCATTTGTGAAGGGGATTAATGGCAGATCAGGTTTGGAAGAAAAACTGAGGACACACTAGAAAGGGATTTGAACATTGTATAACAGGAGTTGAGTTTTTTTTTTTTCCTAATTTTTTTTTTAGATAGAAAACTAGGAACTCACACTGGATTTGGAGGTGGAGAGTGACAGTATCCCAATCAGTCTTTAGGAAGATCACCACGGTGGCAGAAGACAGGGTGGATGCAAGTAAGTAAAGAGCACAGGCCGGGAAACCACAGAGAAGACCAGTACACAGCCCTGCTCTGAGGCCTGAATTGGGAGGTGTTTATGGTAGGACCAGGGGGGAGGTAGACAAATAGGAGAGGGATTTTGATGGAAGTGTAAGAGAAAATGAATTATTTAAAACTAAAACTAACTCTGAACTCTTCTGACTTGTAGGAGATAGAACGATTTATATCAGAACGAAATAAATCTTTTGATTGCTCTATTCCCTTCATAGAAGCAGTGGAGGAAGAAAAAAAAGAAGTGAATGAAAAAAAAGACCAACATTTCTGAGGCTTTGCCAGTTCTGCTATGACTAAACAGACCTTTAGTACACACACCCTTAGGTACACAAAGATGAGTCCAGAGATAATTGCTCTGGATAACAGAATTGGGAAAATCCAGAAAATGGGGAAGATAAAAGTCTTAAAAATAAAATAGTCATGGTCAACCACCCACGGAGGTTAGGCTTTTTCATGACACATACCATTAAGCAAATCTGCAAAAACACAAAAACGTTCCACAGGAGTGATGTTCTGGGAGTCAAGTATGATATATGGAAGTCCAAAGGTGGAGCAAATGGTTAAGTGCTAGACTACTAACCAAAAGGTTGGCATTTCGAACCCATACAAAAGAACCTCAGAGGACAGGCCTCGTGATCTACTTCCAAAAGGGCACAGCTTTGAAAACCCTATGGAGTAGTTCTACTCTACACACATGGGGTTACTATGAGTTGGAATTGACTCCATAGCAAGCAACGACAACATCAACTACAGTGGGATATGAGGTAGCTCACAGAAGGAAAGGAGGCAGTCCATCCTATGAGCTAGTTTAGCTGAAGCAAAACTTTAGGTTTAGAATTAACTTGTTGTTATGTGTTGTTGGGTCGGTTCTGACTCATAGCAACTGTATGTACAACAGAACAAAACACTGCCTGGTCCTGTGCCATTCTCACAATCATTGCTATGTTTGAGCCCGTCGTTCCAGCCATTCCATCAATCCATCTCACTGAGGCTCTTCCCTAAAAAATACATAAACCATCCCTTTCCGGAATATCTGTAAAACAGCAAAGATGAAGGTCTCTCACTGGTTTATAGGATTGCTGAGCAAGTCTGTTTCATTTGAATTTCAAAGGACAAGATGCCTGAGCTGATATTTGGTATGCAGAAGGTTCAACAAGATTTCTGTGCACCCAAACACATACCTATGATAGAGGAGGCAGAGATGGAGAACATAGAGTATGATGTATGGCTAATGCATACATGTTCCCAGGGGGAAGAACACCCCAAGGACTCACAGAGGGAAAAGGAAGAAGTAGGGTTTGTGGGGAGTACAATAAACTGCTTTTTGCTGTGGAATATGAATTCTGAAAGTAGACAGCCCTATATACCCACAATGCCACCGTACTTTTTCTACCAGAAATTTGAAAAGGGCTCTCTTTTACTAAGAGCTACAGGCAGAAGGATCCCAGAAAAGAAGCCACTGAGTCATAAAAACAGAAATTGCTTTAAATAAGAACCCTGGAAATTTTATGTTAGAATCAAGATGCTCGAAGAGATCTTGGGCTATGTTGTTAGATGCCGTTGAGTCAGTTCTGACTCACAGTCACCCTATGTACAACAGACTGAAACATTGTCTGGTCCTGTGCCATCCTCACAACCCTTGCTATGTTTGAGCCTGTTGTTGCAGCTCCTGTGTCTCTCCTTCTCATAGAAGGTCTTCCTCTTTTTTGCTGACCCTTTTCCAGGGACTGGTCCCTCCTGATAATGTGTCCAAAGTATGTGAGATGAAGTCTCACCACCTCTTGGACTATAGATATGTTTCATTTATTCCAAACAAACAAACAAAAAATGCTTAATCAAATTATCTTCCTATTGCAAATTTTTATCACCCACTTGTCAGTTTGTGGTGGCTTCCGTGTTGCTATGATGCTGGAAGCTACACCACTGGTAATTCAAATGCGAGCAGGGTCACTGATGGTGGACAGGTTTCAGTAGAGCTTTCAGACTAAGAAAGGCTAGAAAGGCCTGTTGATTGCTTCCAAATATTAGCCAATGAAAACCTTATGGATTACAACACAATAGTGTCTGACATAGTGCTGGAAGATGAGTCACCTGGGTTGGAAGACACTACACAGTGGACTGCAACAATGCACAAGGCCATACCAACGATCGGGAAGATGGTGCAGGACTGACTGGGCCACACTTCCTTCTGCTGTACATAAGGGTGCCATAAGCCGACTCAACAGCAACCAACAGCACCAACATTGCAAATTTTTTATAACCATTCCAAAATTAAAGATTCTAAAGAGTCCCACAATAAAAAAATCCCTTTGATTTTATTTAATCAAAAATTCCTACATTTGACCACAGAAACGTTCTTTACATGATTCTTATGAATAAGATGTTACTTTAGGTAACAGTGAAATCCTCTGACAGCCTTACTAGTGTAGACAAGACAACCGGAGCTCAGCACGTAAGTGACATGTCCAAGGCCACACCACGGGACAGGAGGAGAGCCAAGGCTAAACCTGACATCTCCGGACACTGGCTCTTTTCATCACGACGCATGCTGAGCGGAACTGTTAACACAAAGTAGAGACTGAAGTCCTCCATGGCTCACTCAGGGAGGTACGTGCCCCTGCACTGAAGAGAATGGCTGACTGAAAGAGCAAAGCGATGCCCAGATGTCTAGTGAGCAGACCAGAGAACAAAGAATGACGGACAAAGAGGTAAGAGCGGCTATGGAGACGGCTTCAGATCCTGTCTCTTTCACAAATGCTGAGGGGAATCCTGACAGCTTGGTTGAGAGCTGTACATCCTAAAGCACTTAACAGAACTGGATTAAACTCCCAGCTCCACCTTTGGTCATGAGCCAACCCTCCCACTGTCCTTGTTCCTTTCCTGACTGAAATTAAACACCAGGCAGTTTACTTTTGATGTGAATCTGAAACTGTGGTTTTCTGCCTCCTGTGGAAAACTAACTGGAACTTGAGTTAAAATTGACCCACAAATTCAGGACTATCTCAACAGATATAATCTCAAGCAAAGGTTATATGTATGTATGTATATATATATATATATATATATATATATATATATATATATATATATAATTATTGTCAAGTTCAAAATAGAGTATGTTTAACCTAATACATTTGGTGAATACAAATACCTAATGCTTTTGGTGAATACAAATATTGTGAATCAAAGATATCAAAGACCTCAGGAACAAAGGTATTGGCCCAGCCAGTGGCATATTAACTTCTTAAGCAAATGACACTTTAAATTGAATTATTAATGCATTCTGGCCTTATCCTTTAAAAAGAAAAATACTTCCAGAAATATCGTAAGTAAGAGACTGTCATTCTGTGTATTAAAGCCTGGGACACAAAGCAACTAAACTCATCATTATTGAACACAATTTGTCAACGCATGTCTCTCTAAAGGTCCATCAGAAACCTTTCACTATAAGCTATAGGAATTATTAAAGAGATGCAATGAGGGCCTACGGCTCTTCTCAGCAAATGTGTCCCTGGGGTGGTTGAATTGGAACTGAAGTAAATGACTCCAGGGAGCTCTTGTAACTAAATGTACGGGAGTCTAAAGTAAAAAGAAGTCAATATCCTGACATTAAGAAACTACCAGCCCAGTGTAAGAAAGGCGTTCTGGGTCAGATTCTTGTTCCCTCTACTTAGACAGATCATATTCCACTGACATTAATACCATTACAATCAGAAATAAATCATATAAAATAACAATTTAAGCCCAGACCAATGACCCACATTAATGGCGGCTTGTCAACTTCTTAAAGATAATTTTCTGATTGCTCAGCTCTAAGTAGTCTCTCCCATCTCTGTAGTCCTCAGGAGCCATTTTTTGGTACTTCTATGTTCACTTTCTACCTCAGTATACATTTAATGAGTATACATTTAATAAGCAGTAGGCCAGGGAATGTCCTTCTCCAGGGACTGATCCCTCCTGATAACATCTCCAAAGTATGTGAGACATAGTCTGGAGAAGGACATCATGCTTGGTAAAGTAGAGGCTCAGCTAAAAAAGAGGAAGACCCTCCATGAGATGGACTGACACAATGTCTGCAACAATGGGCTCAAGCATAACAACCGATTGTGAGGATGGTGCAGGACTGGGGAGCATTTTGTTCTGTTGTACATAGGGTCACTATGAGTTGGAACCAACTCAAGAGCATTTGACAACAACAAAAACAGGCCTGGGAATAAAAAGATGAGCAGTTCCTACGAATCATGGTGGAACTCACGATCTAGCCAAGAAAATAATTGTCAACTAACTATAACAACATACAGTGAATGTTCCAATAGAAATCTGTACAAGGTGCTATGGCAGTACACACATGGAACTATTTATTCTGCTGAGGCAATTTCTGTGAGAAGTTTCACAGAAAAGTAATTATTTGATGTGAACAAATATTTACCAGATGGTAGCTGGAGAAAGGCACTCTAAGCAGAGAGAAGCGCATAAGCAAACGTATGGAGACATAAACATCTCTCCCCTAAATGAGGGCAGGATTTATGTCTATTTAATCTTTGCATTATGTCAAATACTAAGTACTATTCCTTGCATATAATAAATATTGAAACTAAAAAATATTATTGAATTAACACATCACTTAAGATTCTCCTTCCTTCAAAAACCACATTTTGAACCCCAATTATATTCCTGGTACTGTGCTAGGTACTATGAATAGAAATACCTGAGATGTAGTTCCTTGTTCTATAGAACTTATAAAGAGAAAGACAGTTTCTAAACAGGTAATTATAGAACAGTATTAAAATGGTTAGGATCAGTTATACTCAATAATGAAGAAGCATAGACAAGGAAAAAATGAACACCCCAGCTAAACTGCGAAAAGCTTCACATGAAGTATTGTTTCAATGCAGCTTAAAATACAACATCAGAGTTTTCTCTGTGGTGAGTAAGGAGGAGGGCATTCCAAGGAAAAGAAACTGAAGGTACAAAATTCCAGAGTCATGAAAGATATGTCATATTTGGGGAGCAGTAGGGCAATGTGGTGGAGCCCTGGTGGGCGCAGTGGTTAGGAGCTTGGCTGCACACCAAAAGATCGGCAGTTCAAATCCACCAGCCACTCCTTGAAAACCCGAAGAGGCAGTTCTACTCTGTCCTATACGGTCCATATGAGCCCAAATTGACTCGATGGCAATGGGTTTAGGGAAAGGTGGTGAGTCTATTTGTTTGAAGTAGGGGGATGTTTTGGGAGGATGCAGTAACAAGAGATGAGGCTGCAGAAGTAAGTTGGGACACAAGTCATGGAAGGCCTAGTGGGTAACATTTCTCCTAAAAGGTAAGTGCTGTCAGTGAACGTTTGTAAGCTGGGAATACTGTGATATTCCTTTCCCCCATGAAGTTTCAGCTTGCAATGGGGAGAAACCAATGAGGACAGACCAAATAAGGAGCATTTGCCCCAAAATAACAAAGTTTCTTAACCAAAGTGGTGGCCATGGAGAGGGAGAAAAGGGGCTAGATGTGAGAGGGAAAATGAATGTAATTTTTTTTGTGACGAATAAATGCTGAATTGTGGTGACAGGAAAAATGATAACAATGGTGATGGTGATGAAGATAATTATATTAGTAACAACAATATCAGTCAATGCTTATTGAGTGTATACTTTGCATCAAGCATCGTTCTCTTATTTTAATTCATTTATGTGACTCTAAATTATGCACCAACCACTAAGGCCAAAGATGAAGAAACTGAAGATTTTTACCAATTTCTGCAGTCTGAAATTGATAGAACATGCCATCAGGACACATTGATAATTACTGGTGATTGCAATGTGAAAGTTGGAAATGAAGAAGGATCGGTAGTTGGAAAATATGGCCTTGGTAATAGAAACGGTGCTGGAGATTGTGTGATAGAATTTTGCTAGACCAATGATTTCTTCATGGCAAATACCTTTTTGCAACAATATAAACAGTGACCATACATGTGGACATCACCAGATGGAATACACAGGAACCAAATTGACTACATCTGTGGAAAGAGGTAATCAAAAAGCTCGATATCATCAGTCAGAACAAGGTTAGAGGCCAACAATGCAACAGACCATCAACCGCTCATATGCAAGTTCAAGCTGAAACTGAAGAAAATTAGAACAAGTCGACAAAAGCCAAAGTATGACCTTGAGTATATCCCACCTGAATTAGGGACCATCTCAAGAATTAATTTCATGTGTTGAGCAAGAATGACTGAAGGCCAAACAAGTTATGGAATAACATCAAGGCCAGCACATATGAAGAAAGCAAGAGGTAATTAAAAAGACAGGAAAGAAAGAAAAGACCAAAATGGGTGTCAGAAGAGGCTCTCAAAGTTGCTCTTGAACACTGAATAGCTAAAGGGAAAGGAAGAAATGATGAAGCAAAAGAGCAGAACAAAAGATCTCAAAGGGCAGCTCAAGAAGACAAAGTAAAATATTATAACGACATGCACAAAGGATGGAATAACAATTGAGACATTTCAACAAACAGATGCAGCACTGGAAGTGCTCACTCATCTATGCCAAGAAATTTGGGAGACAGCTACCTGGTCAACTGACTGGAAGAGATGCATATTTATGCCTATTCCCAACAAAGGTGAACCAACTGAATGTGGAAATTATCAAAAATATCATTAATATCATACTCAAGTAAAATTTTTCTGAAGATCATTCAAAAGTGGCTGCAGCAGTATATCAACAGGGAACTGCCAGAAATTCAAGCCAGATTCACAACAGGATGTGGAATGAGAAAAATCATTGCTGATGTCAGATGGATCCTGGCTGAAAGCAGAGAATACTAGAAGGATGTTTATCTGTGTTTTATTACTATACATTCGACTGTGTAAATTATAACTAATTGTGGGCAACACTGCGAAGAATGGGAATTCCAGAACACTTTAATTGTACTGATGAGAAACCTGTACATAGATCGAGAGGCAGTCATTCAAACAGAAAAAGTGGATACTGTGTGATACGCACCAGGGTTGTATCCTTTCACCATATTTATTCAATCTGTATGCTGATCAAATAATCCGAGAAGCTGCACTATATGAAGAAAAATGAAGCTTTGGGATTGGAGGAAAACTCATTAACAACCTGTATTATGCAGATGACACAACCTTCCTCGCTGAAAGTGAAGAGAACTTGAAGCACTTACTGATGAAGATCAAAGACCACACCCTTCAGTACGGATTGTACCTCAACATAATAAATAAAACAAAAATCCTCACAACTGGAGCAATGAGCAACATCATGATAAATGGAGAAAAAACTGAAGTCGTCAAGGATTTCATTTTACTTGGATCCACAAGATATCAAATGACGCATTGCATCGGGCAAATCTGCAGCAAAAGACCTCTTTAAAGTATTGAAAAACAAAGATGTCACCTTGAGGACTAAGGTGCTCCTGACCCAAGCCATGGTGTTTTCAATCGCTACACATGCATTTGAAAGTTGGACAATGAATAAGGATGACCAAAGAAGAATTGATGTCTTTGAATTGTGGTATTGGCAAAGAATATTGAATATACCACAGACTACCAAAAGAATGAACAAATCTGCCTTGGAAAAAGTACAACCAGAACGCTCCTTAGAAGCAAGGATGGTGAGACTATGTCTCACATACTTTGGACATGTTATCAGGAGGGACCAATTCCTAGAGAAGGACATCATGCTTGGTAAAGTAGAAGGTCAGCAAAAAAGAGGGAGACCTTCAACGAGATGGACTGACACAGTGGCTGCAACAATGGGCTCAAGCAAATCAACGATTGTAAGGATGATGCAGGACTGAAGAGTGCTTTGTTGTATGTAGGGTTAGTATGAGTCAGAACTGACTCAATGGCACCTAACAACAACAACAACAAGACTCTAGTTTGGGAATTAGGATAGCTGAGGGTGCTTTATTTCACTCATGATTTACTACAAAAATACATATTTAGCATGTGAGTATAAGGCTTATTGCTCTATGGAGGGATATTGGCCATTAAGGTAAGCATTTAAATCCAGGCTCACTACTGGACTAGAGGCTGCTTGACTTTACAAAAGATACTTATCCTGAGCTTTGGTTTTCTTATCTACATAACCTTCACGCAAAAAGGTTAGCTGAGCTGTGGTTCATAATAAATAAATAAAATATAACACCTAGCACGGTGCCTGGAACTGAATTTGCGCTAAAAAACGATAGTTCTCTTCCCTAAAAGCACTTAAACATTTCTAAGACAATCTTCACCTCCTCCCTGCATGTCCTTCAACAACCTCTCCAGGGCCTCAGCTCCAGCCTTATTCACATCAATGGAATTCCATTATAAGGAAAACTGTGCTTCCCCATGGAACCTAATGTGACAGAATTTGATCTGTGTTATCGCTTTCTTCCCTGAGGAGCAACCATTAAAAAAATATTCACAGTGTAGATGAGAATTAAACTTGATACATTGTGGATTCATCATCATTAGTGCAGAGTCCTATTTAAATTAGGAGAGGCCTACACTAATTTATGCTAATTGACACAAGATAGAGAAATCTGCCTGATGATTTTATGTACGTTTACCGTATACCTGCTCCAGACACAGCCCCTTGAGAACCAGCTGATTTCCAAAGCACCAAAACATGCATAGTGAAAGCCTAACACACTCTTTCTTTATCATAAGGTATGTATCCTATTTTAATCATCCAGAAAGAAGGAAATTGCTGCATCTCCTATGTGAATTCATAAAGCATTTTATCTATGGAGGTTACTCTCAATTTATGTACATATTTTTACAGAGGTGGCTTTATGCCCTGTATACGAAGCAATGCGCGGGTGTGAACACACACAGTGTCTCTCTCCCTCCTCTGTAGGGAGAGAGAATGGTGGCATGGCACTGCACCCTTCCCTCCAGCCTAGATGATTCACTAGGGGTCAGGGTGAAGTTCATAGCAGCTGAAGGAGATAAAGAAACCAGCTAAGACAGCATTCCAGGGAGCCCCATGGGAGGAAAGAGCTGACATGCATACATGAGCTCCAGCAGGTTGCTGCCAAGTGCAGCCTGACACGGACTGGGGCAATTCTGCCAGGACTCCAGGCAAAACCAATTTCAAGATCACTGAGAATAAGACACCACTTTCTCTAGGCTTTTTCAAATCCAGCCGTGAAGGTGAAAAGCATCAGTGCTCATTCTCCGAGGAAGCACAGAACGGCCTGCACTGCTTTGAGCAAGCTGCCCAGGTGCAATGGGCCACCGAGTGTGCGTGGCACTTGGCTATGGATTGTGCAGGGAAGGCAGAGAAAGAAGACTGGAGGCTACGGCTTGCAGCCAGGAGACTGGCAGGGTGACTGGATACGGAAAGGCCAGAGTTCGGTTGCTGTGCCAGCTTTACTAGTTTGCTGCTTCCTCTTGCTCCTCTGCCTCCTTCCAGCTGCGGTAGTGACTAACAGAGGGAGAGCAAGAGAGCGGTGGTCACGTCTTTCCTCTCCTGACTCTCAAAGCACTCTGTAAGGATGCTGCAGCCTGCTCATCATCAAGCAATGTTCCATATGAAGAGCCAACTAGAGACGTAACGTCAAGCCACTCAGAGTGGAAGATGATGGCAAAGTACTATTTGTCAGGACTTCCAAGGCCACAGTTTCCCCAAGGAACTTTGGTGGCTTTTTAAAATCCCTTCTCAAACAAGCAGAAGTACATGAAAATAGAGCCTTTTGCTCAGATCCTGTAAACAGGCACTCTCTCATTTAAGCACTTGACGAAGTAGGAGAGTATATTTATGTGACAATATGACTAGATATAATAGGTCAAGTATCTACCCATCAATTGAGAAAAGCTTAAATAACTTATGATGTATGGGTACTATGGAATACTTATGTCAAAATGGAAAAAAAAATCTCAAGGATTTAAAAAAAGAGAGCAAAAAGAACATGGCATCTAGTTTTCATTTTTGAACATATATTCATGTATACTTATTCAACAAATATTTATAAGGAAACGTGTGTGTCAGGCCTTTTGCTTGAAGATATGCATTTGATAATATTACAATATGCTGGAGAGTGTATTTATGAAAAAAATGCATACAAAAACATCTGAAATTATACACAGTACATTCTTACCAGAAGTTATTTCTGTGGAAGAATTATAACAGTTGTGGCTCTTACGCAGTTGGGGTACAGGGGAGAAGGATGGGAAGTGGAATTCTCAGTGCACATGTTAATTTTTATTTTGAAAAGCAATCAAAAAGCAAATAGGATAAATACAAAAGAAAAATATTTTTGGCACTAAGTAAGCCCCAGAATATTAGCTATTAATATTACCATCATCTAAAGTTGCTTTTATTTCACTAAAAAAAAAAGGAAACTTAGTTTTATCATCTAGGGGATAATAATATATTCTACCCCTAGGATTGTTCTGACAATAAAATGAGATAATAGGGTAAATGTCTGAGCCCCAAATCTAGCACATAGTGATCAATCAAGAAATGTTAGCAATTTAAAAATAATTTTTAATTATTATTAATGTATAAAGATATGAATGATCTCTCATGGGCCAGACACTGATGAAGGGAAACTAGACATGTGATCTATCTACAATAAAGTACAGTAAGAGTTATTGTCAAGATACATAAAATGTGTTCTAGAAGCACATGGTCCGCCTGATGGAGCTAAGGCACAGACAGGGTCAGCGAGGGTGAGCAGCAGGAAGCACCACTGGATCTAAGCTCTGAAGGAGGAGTTGAGTTTATTAGGCGGAGAGGTAGGCACAGCCCTTTCATGGAAAGGAAAAAGCATAAATGTATAGGGAGGAACAACTTTTGTTCAACAATTTCCATATTATTTCATCAAGCAGAAGATTGCTCAGTGCAATCTCTTTCTTATCTTTTCATGTACACATCAGAAATAAAAGAGGAGCAAAACTGAAGAAAGTGGTTTTAGGATTTTTCGTTGGCTTAAGAAATGCACGAAGAGATCACATCAGAAACTAAGTAATTCGGAAACACGCTGACGGCAAGTGTATGGCACTGTTAATGGACAACAGTGTGTAGAATAGTTCACCCAATTAAATACTTGCATGTAAATAGAATTCTAATTAGATTTTTTAAGATAAAGTAGAAAAATATAAAGGCAGACACAGAAATCAATAATTCAATAAGGAATAAATTCAAAGTTCATGAACACATAGAATGTGAGAAAATGATGTCTTCTCTTATCTGGAAACCATTTTTTTTTTCTACTCATAGACGTCTTCTCAGAATCCGTACTGACACACAAATACACTTTCACAATCATTGCTAATGCCGTGTATTATGGTTAATCAGATATCCTTATCCATTCGCTCGTTCAATAAATATTGACTGAAAATCTACTATGTTCCTAATATTCCAGTTGCTGGGGACACAGCTGTGATCAAAACAAATCTAAACAAAAAATCTGTCTTCCTAGAGTTTCCTTCTAGAATGCATGGCCCTTCCATGTCTGTGGTAGGTGCATGCATACAGTGTAGAGATTAAGTGCTCAAGCTATTTCTGAGTCAGATTATCTGAGTTCGTTTCTCAGCTCCTCCAGCTTCCAGCTTTAAAATCCTAAAATGTCACATTTGACTTTAGAATGTTTTCAGGGAGCACAGTTAGCTTCAGTGTAAGCTTGACTTAAGTAAGTTAAATAATTCATTTGTAACCTCTGAGGAAAAACAGTGTTCCGTTATTTTTCAACACAAATGTGTGCTCACTGACAGGCCACTGCACCTGGGATTAAAAGTTACCCGAAAAGTAAATGCCTTACACAAGGATAATCAATAGCTTACTCTATTTTTGTGCCATTTTTATCTATGAAATTCAATACTGCTCATGGCCCCCATCTTATTAATTCACATGAGAACGCTATGTAAATAACCAGCATTATTATTTCTTTCATTCAGTTAAGGAAAAAGATGTTCAAAGAAATTAAGTGACTTGCCCATGGTCAGCCATACAGTCATGCCAATAGTCATGTATTTTCAGGTTTACCAAACTGCTCCTGAAACGCACTGATGATACCTGAGGATTCTGAATGTGTGGCTTTCCTGCCATTCCCTTTCTCATGATCAACAAAATAATGCAAGGGCTCAAGAAGTCTTTTCACATTAATTCAACTATTCTCACAGAAACAACACGAAGAAGGTTTGTGTTATACTCAATTTCTGATTTTCTGAAGATCTGGCCCAATCCATGCTCTTCAATATCACACACCAACATAAAGTTCTTGTCTCCTAAAAAATTAATATCTCCTAGAATCCTTACCTTAGCTCATTGCTTATCTTACTCTTCATGGCTTCTCTGGGTCAGTTAATACAAATTTGTTGGTTTTAGTTGCCACTTGCTTTTGCCAAGGACTTCTCCTCAAGCTACAGATACATGGACCCAAATGCCTGCTGATACAGTATCCATTCACTTACAGCATCTCCATTAAAGACACCATTTTCCACAATCTGGACCTGAAAAGCCTCCTCTACTTACCTTTCTCCCCATAACCAACCAGAGCCTTCCAATTTCACCCCCAATTTACTATACTATATTATACCATACCGTACTATAACTACACTGTACTATACTAATACTGTACTATACAATATCAATTCCCTCTTTTCTATGCCTAGTACAACTTCCATTATTCTTCACGTTTTCATCTCTTTCCCAATACAATGCTACCTCCTGACTTGGCTCCCTGCTACCATTCTCGCAGGTCTTCCAGTCTCGCTTCTATATGGCCACTCGAGCAAGCCGTCAAAGCTGACTATATGATTGTGTCACATGTGTTATTACATGTGAATGACTTCCCTTGTCTGATAAAGTCATACTCATCCACCCCGTTGCTCAAGCCCAAACTCTAGCAGTCATCTAAATCAAATCAATGAAATCTTCATCATGTGAAGGCAAGTGGGCAGATCTTCACTAAATTGGGATTGTGTGTTTGGGATGTGTAAATTTTCTCCATCTCAACAGGAAACACTATCCATGCAGTTGCATCAAAGCAAAAATATAGGAATAGTTTTGGATTATCTTCTTTTCCATACCTCGTATGTCAAATTCATCATTAAGTCCTCTGTAGCTTCAAAATTTGTTGTGACGTCATTCACTGATATCCATCTTTACTGTCAACGCTTAGGACAGGCTACCAAAACCTCTACTGCACTGCCTTTAAAAGCCTTCTAGTTATAGCCTTGTTTACGCTCTAGCATCCAATGTGATTGTTTTAAAGCATAGATCAGGCCATGTCATGCACGTTTCAAATGTTCCGATGGTTTACCATTATATTTAAAGAAAAGGCAGAGGTTCCTAATACAACACATTAGGCTCCGCATCTTCAGGCCCCAGCCGACCTCCTTGACCTCAGCACATTCCACTCTGCACACATCATCAGGTTCTTTGCCTCGAGAGTAGGCTGGAGACGTTTGCGTTTACGTTTGCTGCTCCATCTCTCTGGAATGCTCTTCCCCCAAATATTAACATGGGAGGGGCTTTCTTGTCCAAGAGGTCTCCCTAGAGTAGATCATCCTGAACCGCCCTTCTCTTCTTAGTCTCCATCCTATCACTCTATTCTGTTGTCCACAAAATATACATTATTAATTTATCTATGCATTTAGTTAAATGTTCATCATCTGTAAGGGAGCAATGACATGCTAGAAAGTAGGCTTGGTAATTGATCAGCTTTCATGCTTCAATTAGAAATGTGACTGGGTGGTATAACGACACTCATCTTAAGAGGCTACTCAATTTGGCCTACATATAAAAGTATAAGGAACTCAAATATGCTCCAATATTTCTTGATTCTGCAGCCTTGGTCATGTTGTCATCTCTACCCGGAATCTCTTACCCTCCTTAATGTCTTGTAATCTTGTGTACTCTTGAGAACCAACCTTACCTAACACATCTCTTCTATAGCCTTCAATCACCAGTTCCTCATCAGAGCCTCCAGGAAAAAGCAATTGCTTCTTCCTCATATTGGGTCATGTTTTTGTTAGTTGGTAGGTGCTGTAGAGTCGATTCCAACTCATAGCGATCCTATAGGACAGAACAGAACCGCCCTATAGGGTTTCCAAGGAGCGGCTAGTGAATTTGAACTGCTGACCTTTTGGTTAGCAGCCATAGCTCTTAACCACTATGCCACCAGGGTTTCCATTGGGTTATGTACCTCATTTGGTCATGAGATATTTTAAATTATAGTCGTCTTCTTTTACCCCTTTAGAATGGTATGTCCTGAGGCAAAGGGTGGGCCTTTACAGGCACTGGTGCACAGGTGGATTTCAGTATTAGCATTATCTTTGAATATGAAGATTTCATTCACCACCAAGATTTGTTTTACTATAATTAAATCTTATTCATCGATCTAGCACTATCATTTTGGCATACCTTATCTAGTTTGTTCCATACCAACCACATTCAAATCAATTTTTAGTCACTCATCTGACCAAACCTTCCAGAAGAATCTAAATGTAGTACATAACCCAACCCACCCAGACCCAGTGCCGTCAATATATGTGTTAAATACACAGTTTGGCACAAATATAGACAGAAGTACATAGAAATGTGTGTGTATGCAATGATATGTGTCTTAGTGTAGGATACATTTGCTGGGTGCTCAAAAATGTTTATTAATGGTTTTAAAAAGGTGTTCAGTCATATTTCATATCCATTTCTGATGACTGCACACAGAAAATAAATATCAGCCTCAGGGGACTTGAACAAATTCTCTTATTATTGTTAAAATAAAGGAAAATGTGTAGGAAATACTAAAGCTACCAATAAATAGTCTTTGATATTGTGATGATTTAGGATAGACCTGGCACATAAGTCCTAGCGTAAGCCCCAGAGGTAACAATTTTAAGAATGCTGCGTAGTTATTTTCAATTCCCTAAGTTATAAATATTTCCATTGGAACTTTTGTGCCAAATATCCCTTCCCTGGCATCACTGTGTCCTTATTTTGTTCCAAATATGTCAGCAAATATCACTTATTTTTGTAGCCTCTTTCTTTGTACACGGCCAGGTACTCATTTACTATAGTGGGATTCACAGGAGCCGATAACCCAGGTGTTCTTTAGCACCATAGACAGAGATTGTTAAGTACCATGGATGAAGATTGTTATTTCTTTGTCGAGTTTGGGTTTGGTACTCAAGCTGCTGTACAGAAAGAACTCTGCTGTAAAAGTTGAAACAATATTTACTAGGTGGTGGATGTCACACTTTAATTTTACATGAACTTGTATTTTCTTTTTTGACCTATTACAACCTATGTTTTACCATTTCTGTCACTAGTAGGCAGCACATGAAGGTGAAAGGCAGTTCAGCCAATCTGAAAACTTGTAAGGTTTTTAGGAGCCTTTCTAAATTTTTCTTGAATTTACTTGTTAAAAAGAATAAGTCCTTGCAAAGGTTTCAGACTATACAAAATACTACTCTACACTGGAGCATGAAACATGGCCACAATTCAATAATGGTCTCCAATTCTGACAATTTCAAAGTGATTTAAAATACAAGTTCTGAAAACTGTATCATTATCTTTTAATTTTGCAACCTGATGTAGAAAAGCAAGAACAATTCTCAAATTCAGAGAATCTGCACTGTCTCCCTCGATAAAAAGAGGTCAAGGATGGATACGGTTAAAAAGTCCACTGAGCATGTGGTCACTATGACAACAAAATTGGTAGAAATGCCCAGGAGGAAATATGAGGGCCAAAATTTGAAAAACAGCTAATGTATCCAAAATTGTGAATGCTTCAACTCTTATTTTCCCTAATATAACTGCTGCTGTTGTTGTTGTACGGTGCCATTGAGTCATTTAGGATTCATACCCACCCAATATAAACAGAATGAAACTCTGCCCAGTCCTGTGTCATCCTCAGAATTGTTTTGTTTGAGCCCATTGTTGATCCCACTGTGTCAATCCATCTCGTTGAGGGGCTTCCTCTTTTTTGTTGACCCTATACTTTTATACTTTGCCAGGCATGATGTCTCTTTCCAGGGAATGATCCCTCCTGATAACATGTTCAAAGTCCTTGAGACAAAGTCTCACCATTCTTGGTTCTAAGAAGCATTCTGGCTGTACTTCTTCTAACACAGATTTGTTCATTCTTCTGGGAGTCTGTGATATATTCCATATTCTTCACCAATACCATAATTCAAAGGCATCCAATTCTTTGGTCTCCCTTATTTATTGTCCAGCTTTCACATGCATGTGAGGTAATGGAAAATACCATGGCTTGGGTCAGGTGCACCTTAGTCCTCAAAGTGGCATCTTTGTTTTTCAAAACTTTAAAGAGGTCTTTGCAGCAGATTTGCCCAATGCAATGCATCATTTGATTTCTTGACTGCTGCTTCCATGTTTGTTGATTGTGAATCTAAGTAATATGAAATCCTTGACAACTTTTTTTTCCATTTATCATGATGTTGATTATTGGTCCAGTTGTGGGAATTTTTGTTTTCTTTACTTTGAGGTGCAATCCATACTGAAGGCTGTAGTCTTTGATCTTCATCAGTAAGTCCTTGAAGTCCTCTTCACTTTCAGCAAGCAACGTTGTTTCATCTGCATATTGAAGGTTGTTAATTAGTCTTCCTCCAATCCTGATGCTGTGTTCTTCTTCACATAGTCCATTTTCTTGTATTATTTGCTCAGCATACAGACTGAATAAGTATGGTGATAGGATACAGCTCTGACACACACTTTTCCTGACTTTAAACCATGCAGGATCTCCTTGTTCTGTTCAAACGACTGCCTATTGATTCATGTACAGGTTCCTCAGGAACACACTTAAATGTTCTGTAATTAACTGTTAGTAGGTTTTTTTTTTTAGTAGGAAAGTTATTTATACATATCCAGATTTGATTCAAAATTTTTAGAACTCTACAATTTGGTGTTTAGGCTTGCTCCTTAATTTATTAATTTTATTTGGGCTTATTATTCTGAATATTAAAATGACCAAATATTAATGCATTAATTAAAACATATTTAGAAGACACATATACGAATCATACTCATGATATGGTTAAGATATTTAGTAAGCTAAAGTGATTCCTACGAACTGAAAGATGGTCATTGATAATACATAAATAACGGGAACAAATTTTAACATAAAACTTCAGTATGGAAGTGACAAGTGTTATTACTCCCCTACTTTGATTCCATCAGTAGCACCAATTCCTAAGCAAGAGAACCCACATTCTTACCCAGCATTTCCCCACCCCCTCACTTCCTTACACCAGACCCATACCACATTTAGTGCTCTCAGGACAAGCCAGGTTCTTTTATAGCTCTGGATCTTTGTACACGCTATTACTGATCACACAGTTATTTCCTTCTGCACTTTGCCTGGCAAACAACTATTCTTTTTTGTGTGCAATATTTTTTATTTACGTAAATATATACGTCACAAAACATTTGCTATTTCAACATTCTTCACATATACGAGTCAGTGACATTTATTGTGAACATCATGTTGTGCGACCATCACCATTATTCATCTCCAAACCTCTCCAACACCCTTACCAGAAGCTCAGTGTCCCCCAAGCAATGAATCTCTCTGTCCTTCGCCTTCCCATCCACCTCTGGTAGCCCCAAATAAATTTAATCTCTATACACTTGCCAATTCTTGATATTTCAAATAAGTAGGATCATAAAATATTTGTCCTTTTTTTGGTTGACTTATTTCACTCAGCATGATGTTTTCAAGGTTCATCCATGTGTTAGCATGTATCGGGACTTTATTTCTCTTTATGGCGGAGTAACGTACCATTGTATGTATATACCCACTTTGTTTATCCATTCATTTGTTGTTGGATATTAAGGTTGTTTCCATTTTCTGACTGCTGTGAATAGTGCTTCAACGGCGTACGGTGGCGTACATGTTTCTGCTTTTAATTCCTTTGGGTGTATACTTCAAGACTCTGAAACTTACTCTCAAACATCAAGCAGCTAAAGCAAAAGGAAGAATTGATGAAGTAAAAGAACTGAATGAAAGATTCCAAAGGGCGGCTCAAGAAGACAAAGTAAAGTATTATAATGACATGGGCAAAGAGCTGGAGTTGGGAAACCAAAAGGGAAGAACACGCTCGGCATTTCTGAAGCTGAAAGAACTGAAGAAAAAATTCAAGCCTCGAGTTGCAATAGTGAAGGATTCTATGGGGAAAATATTAAATGGCACAGGAAGCATCAAAAGGAGATGGAAGGAATACACAGAGTCATTATGCTCAATGGTCAACCATTTCAAGAGGTGGCATATGATCAAGAACCAATGGTACTGAAGGAAGAAGTCGAAGCTGCTCTCATGGCACTGGCGAAAAACAAGGCTCCAGGAATTGATGGAATATCAATTGAGATGTTTCAACAAACAGATGCAACGCTGGAGGTGCTCACTTGTCTATGCCAAGAAATATGGAAGACTGCTGCCTGGCCAACTGACTGGAAGAGATCCATATTTATGCCTATTCCCAAGAAAGGTGATCCAAATGAATGTGGAAATCATAGAACAATATCATTAATATCACACGCAAGCAAAATTTTTCTGAAGATCATTCAAAAATAGCTGGAGCGGTATATTGACAGGGAACTGCCAGAAATTCAGGCTGGTTTCAGAAGAGGGCGTGGAACCAGGGATATCATTGCTGATGTCAGATGGATCCTGGCTGAAAGCAGAGAATACCACAAGGATGTTTACCTGTGTTTTATTGACTATGCAAAGGTATTTGACTGTGTGGATCATAACAAATTGTGGACAACATTGCCAAGAATGGGAATTCCAGAACACTTAATTGTGCTCATGAGGAACCTTTACATAGATCAAGAGGCAGTTGTTCAGACAGAACAAGGGGATACTGATTGGTTTAAAGTCAGGAAAGGTGTGTGGCAGGGTTGTATTTTTTCACCATACCTATTCAATCTGTATGCTGAGCAAAAAATACAAGAAGCTGGACTATATGAAGAAAAACAGGGCATCAGGATTGGAGGAAGACTCATTAACAACCTGCATTATGCAGATGACACAACCTTGCTTGCTGAAAGTGAAGAGGACTTGAAGCACTTACTAATGAAGATCAAAGACCACAGCCTTCATGGACTGCACCTCAACATAAAGAAAACAAAAATCTTCACAACTGGACTGATGAACAACATCATGATAATGGAGAAAAGACTGAAGTTGTCAAGGATTTCATTTTACTTGGATCCACAATCAACAGCCATGGAAGCAGCAGTCAAGGAATCAAAGGACGCATTGCATTGGGTAAATCTGTTGCAAAGGGCCTTTTTAAAGTGTTGAAGAGCAAAGATGTCACCCTGAAGACTAGGGTGCGCCTGATCCAAGCCATGGTATTTTCAATTGCGTCATATGCATGTGAGAGCTGGACAATGAATAAGGAAGACTGAAGAAGAGTTGACGCCTTTGAATTGTGGTGTTGGTGAAGAATATTGAATATACCATGGACTGCCAAAAGAACAAACAAATCTACCTTGGAAGAAGTGCGACCAGAAAGCTCCTTAGAAGCAAGGATGGTGAGACCGTGTCCTACATACTTTGGACGTGTTGTCAGGAGGGATCAGTCCCTGGAGAAGGACATCATGCTTGGCAGAGTACAGGGTCAGCGGAAAAGAGGAAGACCCTCAACGAGGTGGACTGACACAGTGACTGCGACAATGAGCTCAAGCATAACAACGATTGTAAGGATGGCTCAGGACCAGGCAGTGTTTCGTTGTGTCGGGCATAGGGCTGCTATGAGTCAGAACCGACTGAATGGTACCTAACAACAACACCACCACTTAGAAGTAAAATTGCTAGATTGTATGATGAGTCTATGTTTAACTTTCTGAGGACCTGCTTTTGGAGTCATATCTAAGAAAGTATTAACTAATCCAAGGTTAAAAAGATTTACACTTATGTTTCCTCCTAAGTGATTTGTACGTTTATCTCTTACATTTAGGTTTTGATCCTTTTTGAGTTAATCTTTGCATATGGAGTGAAGTAAGGGTCCAACTTCAGTCTTTTGCATTTGGATAGCCACTTGTCCTAGCACAATTTGGTGAAATCCTGTTTATTATTTTGGAGCCTTCGTGGCACAGTGGATAAGAGCTATGGCTGCTCATCAAAGGTCCGCAGTTTGAATCCACCAGCCACTCCTTGAAAACCCTATGGGGCAGTTCTACTCTGTCCTATATGGTCGCTATCAGTCATAATCGACTCGACAGCAACAGGTTTAGGTATAACTTAGGGTTCAGTTTAAATATCAATCCGTTTTGAGGAATTACCTCTAACTCCTCTATGATGAATTGGCCCCTCCTCTATGTTTCCAAGGCATTTCTTTTATAGTACTTTAGCTTATTATATTAAAATCATGTGTCTTTCTCCCTCAGGAGACCAGATGTTCACATTTCATGGCCTGAAGTACATGTGCTCAGTCAAGATTGAGGAAATGATCACTAGCGCATCATCCATTAAGCAGTTACTTATTCACCCCCTATGTAACATGTCAGACAATCTGCCAGGCACTAGAATACAAAGCTGTGTACTCCGGGAGATAGAAGGCACATGCTCATACAAACACACCATGCAATAAGCGTCACATACTCAGAGGCATGAAAGGGCTTCTGGAATACAGAGAAATTTAAATATCTGGGCGCAAGTGAAGCTCAAAGAATCTGGTGGAGTGAGGGAGCTCGAAGCTGGAAAAGTAGGCCAGGGTCTATTCATGAGAGGCCTTCATCACAGGACTAATATGTTTAAAAGTAAAATAAATGTTAGGAGTTGGATTTAATCAGGTAAGACAGTGAAGCTACTTAGGGTTTTTAAAGAAAGGACTTTGATAAATTAATTTGAGTTTCAGAAAGATTTCTCAAGTGGCAGAGTGCATGATGTATCTGGTGGATATAAAACCAGAGGTCAGACAATCGATTGTTTAGGAGACTGATGGAAGATAACAGGGCCTGAACTAGGGCAGTGGCTGCAGGAATGGAGATACTACACGCCAAGTGGATGGTAAAAATTATGCTTGGATTTTTAAAAAAAAATCTTATTTAGTAAAATATAAGAAACTGTGTAGGAAAATCCGAGGAGTTATTCATCTCTCGAATTCTCAAAATAAAATGAGCAAAACAGGAACGTGAGCTCACATTTTATCACGAGACAGAAGAAATTACTTTTAAAAATGAGAAAGGGTACCACTAAATAATAAAAGTAGACTAAACATTAGAGAAAAGTCTAAAGCTACAGGTAAATACAAAAACATGACAACTAAGTTCAACACATCTACTCAAAGCACGTGAATTAACACGTAAAGAAAACTATACACCATGAAAGCATACGGTCCTTTGTCTCCCTCTGAAGAAATAGGATGCAAAGTCCACAAAGTCCTGCCTTCCCAAGAGAGGCAGCTACATGCCCTGAGCATTCCTACAACTACCCCATGAGATAGGTACTTCATTATACCTCTTCTAAAGAGGAAGCTGAGGCTTAGAGAAGTTGAAGAATTTTCTCAAAGTCACATGGCCAGTAAAGCGTTTGAATTGGGATTTCAAGTGAAGTCTGTTTTAGGTGCCCTGGAGTCAGCTCTGACTCACGGTGACCTCATGTATAACAGAATGAAATGTGGCATGGTCTGGGGCCACCTTCATGATCATTGTTATGTTTGAGTCCATTGTGGATATTGTATCAACTCATCTCATTGAGGGTTTCCTTTGTTTTTGCTGACCCTCTATTTTACTAAACATTATGTCCTTTTTTTCTAGCAATGGTCTTCCCTAATGATGTGTGGAAAGTAAGCAAGTTCATCATTCTAACTTCTTAGGAGCATCCTGGTTGTTCTTCTTCCAAAGACTTACCTGTTTGTTCTTCTGGCAGTCCACAGTATTCTTCTCCAACACTACAATTTGAATGCATCATTGTTTTTCTGTCTTCTTTTCCATTGCCCAGCTTTGGCACGCATATGAGACAACTGAAAAGATAGAGGATCCTCTTCGTCTTCTGGCTTTCCACAGTTACAGCTCCTTATCAGAACTGACTCAACGGCAGTGCGTTTGATTTGGTTTTTGGTATATCACATGATGTAATGGAATTAACTGTAAGTGTTTGGGTTAAGAAGTGTGTGTGCAAATAAATGGACACTTTAAAGTTTTAGTGAAATATACAAGACCTTAAATAACAGAATCACATTTACTCTGCACATACATAAGCTCTGCCAGGGAACAGGTTACACGCCTTGGGACATTGAACAAACAAAATGCCAGGTATTTACATAGCACTTCAAAGGTTACAGACTTCTTTCCCAGTCATTATTCCTCTCATGTATTCATTAAACATAAATGTTTTGAGCACTTACTATGTTGTAGGGCCCATGCTATATGTTGGATGGGTTTTTTCATGGAAAGACAAACATGCAAGAAACAAAACAAAATATGATAATGTTGTTTTGTTAGGTGTCATAGAGTTGGTTCCTACTCACAGTGACCCTGTGTGCAACAGAAGGAAGCACCACGCCATCACCACAATCGTTGCTATGTTTAAGCCCACTGTTGCAGCCACTAGGACAATCCACCTCGTTGAGGGTCTTCCTTTTTTCACTGGTTCTCTACCTTGCCAAGCATGATGTCCTTCTCCAGGGACTGGTCCCTCTTGATAACATGTCCAAAGTACGTGAGAAAAAGTCTTGCCATCCTTGCTTCCAAAGAGCTTTCTGACTGTACTTCTTCCAAGTTAGTTAAAAATAGAAGTAGCACCCAAATATGTTAAGAAGTTAGGAATGGCTTTTCAGAGAAGAGAAAGCTAGAGATGATATTTGAAGCATGAAGAGGAATGTTCATTCATTCATTCATTGTGGGCCTCTCCTTAAAGTTTATCCTCAAGTGAGAGAGGTATACATTAATCAAGGAATCACACAAAGAAAAACCAAATTTAAAATGTGACAAGTGCTAGAGTCTACGTAAGAGAAGATGGCCTAATTCTGCAAGTCAGGGAAGTTTCCTTGAGGAAATTAAACTTGAGCTAGATTTAAGAGGAAATAGGAGAGGAAAAAGGGCCTTCTAGAAAGAGGAAACATTTTATAATAAATAAGTGAAGTCAGACCACTAGGTATTTCCCCATTTTATGAATGGAAATTTCTCAGATAAATTAGTTAACCAAGATTCCACAGCTAGTGATGGGCAGAGACGGCTGAGACCTCCCTGGCTCTAGGTGACCGCTAGTTCTAGGCTTTTTCTACTCTACTGCATAGTCTAAGTTTGAGCAGACCATGTTTAATGACGGTTCCTCACCATCCTCCAAAACCAAGTTCTTTTAGACTCTCTTATTCTGCCCCTGTTACATGCATAGCAACTTAGTTCTCACAGCATGAACCCTGGTTCTGCCAACCTGTGCCTGATAACTAACTCATCTCTCCCCCCTCCACCCACCTCACAAAAATTTACCAGGCTTTTTTCTTAGTCCCTCAGTACTCAGATCTCTGGCAGCTAATTGGATAAACTAGTGCTTCAGTGTTAATTAATTTTCTGTTGTTTATATAAGCTAAGCGATTTCTCTTCTTCTGATAGTCCCTTTAGGTAAATTTATCGACAAACAAATTAAATCCCATTATACCAAATTATACTGGAATGTCAATCATTAAAGAAAGTCTAAATGCATGTCTTTCCCTGTAGCACCTTCAGAGATAATCTCATACCATAAAGAAATATTTAAAACAGAGGTAATGCTCATAATGGATGTACCCTGTCATATTATAACTTCAACAGACTTTATTAAAAAAAGTCATTTTAACAGTGTGACAGCTATATTTTTCTCTGTATTTGTAAGTTATGAAAATTAATGCATCAGAATTAAGCGCTTCCAAACTTTAAAATTAAACAAAGTTAATCTGAATGTTTCCAGAATTGATTAGTTTTTCACTATTTACATATTTTTTGCTACTGTTAGTCAGGATCACACTCTTGCTTTTAGAAATTAATATCACGCTGTTAATCCAAGTCAATTCCATTAGTTAAAATGGAGTACATGAAAAATGACTAAGCCTGACGTAGGGTTAGAAGTATTCTAGAGGTGACCTGTGCCAGTCGGTAGTGAACCATATCAAAGAACTGAAAAAAATGAATCTATCCTCGTGCTTCTAGTGTATATATAGGCATCTGTTGCTACTAACTGCTGTTGAGTCAGCCCTCGACTCATGGCGACCCCATGCATTGCAGAGCAGAACTACTCCACAGGGTTTTCTTGGCTGTAATCTTTACAGAAGCAGATGACTCAGATCATTGAATTTTAAGTTTTCTTTTCAAACTGTTCCCTGATGGTGGAAAATTTTAGAACTGAAACCACCTTACGACAATCACTATACAGTAGCTTCCCTTTGGGGTCCCTGGGAGGTGCTGATGGTTAATGCACTCAGCTGCCAACCAAAATGTTGGTAGTTCGAGTCCACCCGGCAGTGCCAGGGAAAAAAGATCCAGCGATTTTCTTCTTGAAAACTTTAAGTGGCACAGTTGTACTCTGACACACTTGAAGTAGTCATGAGCAGGGATCGACTTGACAGCAAATTTTTTTTTGTTATTGTTTATTTGCTTACATTCCTTTTAGGAAGGAGTACAAGAAGACCCTTACTTTAAATAATTTTCTCTATCTATACTATTGAAGAATTTTTCTTTGATATTTTATCTATTTAAAAAGTTTTGATATTTATTTTTGACTTTCAATGGTGCCATCACCACTCCCCAACAGATCAGTAACCGTGGAACATTCCCAGTGGAAATGCTATTGATCCTCTAGTCATATTACATATGAAGTCCTTTGGTATCATTAATATTATCATCCATATAATGGATCTACTGCACACTGTCATGTATGGAGTAGAGCAAATTTAGCCTATGTCACGTTTTGGTATGCTCTGTCTGTATAAGTAGAAAGTATTTTCCTTGGGGGAACCTTATATTCTGCATATTTATATTTCTTGTGTTCTCTACAAAATCAATTGATAGGTGCTCAGTAAATTTTTATTGACCAAGATCATCTATTAATAACTATAAAAGTGAGAAACAATTAGGAAGCTAGAGTCTGTTGGACTTGGATTTCAAAAAACTTGAGTTTAATATTCCAAATCATGTTCCAGTTCCAACACACCTCTCCAGCTTGACTTTCCATCATTCCCTTTCATACGTTTTATATTTAGTCCTATCAGTTTACTGTTCAGTTTCTACTGCATATCAGACACCATATTTGGCTTGATGCTTACAATAAGTAAGACAGACACAATCTCTGCTGTCATGGAGATTACAGTTTTGTCTTAAGCAATTAAATTTAGGGCTCCTTAAGGCAGAAACAAGACCTCGGTCATCTTTATAAATATAGCCCATAGCACAGGGTCAGGGAGGTGTTCCATAAAAGTTAGTAAAATACATACAAAAGTTTGCATATGAATGTTCCTAACAGCATTATTTATAATAGGCAAAAGGTATAAAAAACTCAAATGTCCATTAACTGATGAATGGATAAATAAAATGTGGTATATCCATACATCCCATGTGTCTGTCAGGAAGACCCTCAATGAGGTGGATTGACACAGTGGCTGCAACAAGGGACTCAACAATCATCAGGAGGTGCAGGACTGGGCAATGTTTTATTCTGTTGTACACAGGGTCACTATTACTCAGAACTGACTTGATGACACCTAACAATAATGGCAATATCCATACAGTGGAATATTACTCGGCCATAAGAATGAAATACATGCTACAACAGGAATGAGCTTTGAAAACATTACACTAAGTGGAAACAGCCGGTAAGAAAAGACCACATATTGTATGATTCCATTATATTGTCTGATAGAAATCCCACTGAATCTGCAGATTAGTTTGAAGAGTATTGCTAGCTTAACAATATTAAGTCTTTTCTGACTATGAACATGGTTGTCTTTCCATTAATTTAGGTCTTTAATTTCTTTCCACTGCACTTTGTAGTTTTCTGAGTATAAATTTTGCACTTCAAAAAAAATTTATTCCTAAATATTTTAATCGTCTCCATGCTATTGCAAATAAAGCTATTTTCTTAATTTCATTTTTGGATTGCTTATTGGCAACAAATTCCTTAGAATTTTCTATTTTGGAGATCACGTCATCTGCAAAAAACCAAACCAACTGCTGTTGAGTCAATTCTGAATCATGGCAACCCCATGTGCTTCAGAGGAGAACTGCTCTCCATAGGCTGTCAATGGCTGCCATCTTTCAGAAGCTGATTGCCAGACCAGGTCTTTCTTGCCTGGTGCCTCTGGGTAGATTTGAACCACCAACCTTTTAGTTAGTAGCCATGTGTTTTAATCATTTGTGCCACTTATACGGCAATGGTTTGGGCCACTTATTACTCTGTCATCTGCATACAGAGATAGTTTTACTTCCTTTGATCCATGACAGGGATTGTCTTTCCATTAATGTAGGTCTTCTTTAATTTCTTTCTACAATGCTTTGCAATTTTCTGAGTATAAGTTTTGTACTGGAAGACTTTTCTTTCTTTCTCTTCCCTAGGAGCCTTAGCTAGAACTTCTAGTACAATGCTGAATAGGAGTTGCTAGAGCAGATATTCTTGTCTTGTTCTTGATCTTAGGAGGAAAGCTATCAGTTGTCATTGACTGTAAGTTTTTCACTGATGCACTTTATCAGGTTGAGGAAATTCTCTTCTATTCTTAGTTTTCTATGTGTTCTTATCATGAAACCAAAAACCAAACCAGTTGCCATTGAGTCAATTCTGGCTCATAACAACCCTACAGGACAGAGTAGAATTGCCCCATGGGGTTTCCAAGGAGTGGCTGGTGGATTCGAACTGCTGACCTTCTGGTTAGCAGCCAAGTTCATAACCACTGCAGCACCGGTGCTCTTTTATCACGAAAAGCTATTAAATTTTGTCAAATTCTTTTTCTGCATCAATTGAGATCATTATGTGGTTTCTTTCCTTTATTCTGCTAGTATAGTGGGTTACATTCATTGATTTTCAGACGTCAAACCAACCTTTCATTCCTGGGATAAATCCTACTTGCACATGGTATATAATCTTCTTTATATGTTGCTGGGTTCCGTTTGCTAGTATCTGTTGAAGATTTGTTGACTATATTCATTAGAGATATTTGTCCGTAGTTTTCTTGTGATGGTTTTATCTGGTTTTGGGATCAGAGTAACACTAGTCATACAGAATGATTTGGAAGCCCCCTCCTCTTCCAATTCGGGAAGTCTGTGAAGAAGTGGTATTAATTCTTTTAAAAACATTTGATAGGCTCCACCTGAGCTTTTCTATGTGAGTAGTTTTTAGATTATTATCTCCATCTCTTTATTGTTATAGGTCTATTTAGATTTTCTATTCCTTTGAGTCAGTTTCAGCAGTTTGTGTCTAAAGATTTTTCCATTCCATCTAAGTTATCTAATTTATTGGCATACAATTGTCCATGTTGTTGTTGTTGTTACGTGCCCCTGAGTAAGTTACAACTCATAGCGGCCCTATGAACAACAGAACGAAACACTGCCTGGTCCGGCGCCATCCTTACAATCATTGTTATGCTTGAGCTCATTGTTGTAGCCACTCTGTCAATCTACGTCACTGAGGGTCTTCCTCTTTTCTGCTGACTGTGTACTTTGCCAAGCATGATGTCCTTCTCCAGGGACTGATCCCTTCTGACAACATGTCCAAAGTATGTAAGATGCAGTCTCGCCATCTTTGCTTCTAAGAAACATTCTGGTTGCACTTCTTCCAAGACAGATTTGTTCCTTCTTTTGGTAGTCCGTGGTATATTCAATATTCTTCACCAACACCACAATTGAAAGGCGTAAATTCTTCTTTTGTCTTCCTTATTCATTGTCCAGCTTTCACATGCATATGATGCAATTGAAAATACCATAGCTTGGGTCAGGTGCACCTTAGTCTTCAGGGTGACATCTTTGCTTTTCGACACTTTAAAGAGTTCTTTGCAGTAGATTTACCCAATGCAATGCTTTGTTTGACTTCTTGACAGCTGCTTCCATGGATGTTGATTGTGGATCTAAGTAAAATGAAATCCTTGACAACTTCAGTCTTTTCTCTGTTTATCATGATGTTGCCTATTGGTCCATTTGTGAGGATTTTTTATGTCTTTATGTTGAGATGCAATCCATACTGAACGCTGTGGTCTCTGATCTTCATTAGTAAGTGCTTCAAGTCCTCTTTACTTTCAGCAAACAAAGTTGTGTCATCTGCATAATGCAGGTTGCTAATGAGGCTTCCTCCTATCTTGATGCTCCATTTTCCTTCACATAGTCTAGCCTCTTGGACTATTTGCTCAGCATACAGATTGAATAGGTATGGTGAAAGGATACAACCCTGATGCACACCTTTCCTGACTTTAAACCAATCACTATACCCTTGTTCTGTCGAAACAACTGCCTCTTGATCTATGTAAAGATTCCTCATGTCTGTCAGTTTGTTGTACTGTGGGGGCTTGTGTGTTGCTGTGATGCTGGAAGCTATGCCACCAGTATTCAGATACCAGCAGGGTCACCCATGGTGGACAGGTTTCAGCTGAGCTTCCAGAGTATAACAGACTAGGAAGAAGGACCTGGCAGTCTACTTCTGAAAAGCATTAGCCAGTGAAAACCTTATGAATAGCAGCGGAACATTGTCTGATATAGTACTGGAAGATGAGCCCCCCAGGTTGGAAGGCATTCAAAAGATGACTGGGGGACAGCTGCCTCCTCAAAGTAGAGTTGACCTTAGTGACGCGGATGGAGTAAGCTTTTGAGACCTTCATTTGCTAAGGTGGCATGACTCAAAATGAGAAGAAACAGCTGCAAACATCCATTAATAATCGGAACCTGGAATGTACGAAGTATGAATCTAGCACAATTGGAAATAGTCAAAAATGAAATGGAATGCATAAACATAGATATCCTAGGCAGTAGTGAGCTGAAATGGACTGGTATTGGCCGTTTTGAATCAGACAATCATATAGTCTACTATGCTGGGAATGACAACTTGAAGAGGAATGGTGTTGCATTCATCATCAATAAGAACATTTCAAGATCTATCTTGAAGTACAATGCTGTCGGTGACAGAAAACATCCATACGCCTACAAGGAACACCAGTTAATATGACTGTTATTCAAATTTATGCACCAACCACTAAGGCCAAAGATAAAGAAATAGAAGACTTTTATCAGTTGCTGTAGTCTGAAATTGATCTAACATGCAATAAGGATGCATTGATAATTACTGGTGATTGGAATGCAAAAGTTGGAAACAAAGAAGAAGGATCAGTAGTTGGAAAAATGGCCTTGGTGACAGAAACAATGCTGGAGATCAAATGATAGAATTTTGCAAGACCAACAACTTCTTCATTGCAAATACCTTCTTTCACCAGCATAAACGGCGACTGTACACATGGACCTCACCAGATGGAACACACAGAAATCAAACTGACTACATCCGTGGAAAGAGACGATGGAAAAGCTCAATATCATCAATCAGAACAAGGCCAGGGGCCGACTGTGGAACAGACCATCAATTGCTCATATGCAAGTTCAAGCTGAAACTGAAGAAAGTCAGAGCAAGTCCATGACAGCCAAGACATGACCTTGAGTATATCTCACCTGAATTTAGAGACCATCTCAAGAATAGATTTGACTCATTGAACAATAGTGACCGAAGACCAGACGAGTTGTGGAATGACATCAAGGACATCATACCATGAAGAAAGCAAGAGGTCATTGAAAGGACAGGAAAGAAAGAAAAGACCAAGATGGATCTCAAAGGAGACTCTGAAACTTGCTCGCAAATGTCGATAGCTAAAGCAAAAGGAAGAACTGATGAAGTAAAAGAACTGAACAGAAGATTTCAAAGGGTGGCTTGAGAAGACAAAGTAAAGTATTATAACGACATGGGCAAGGAGCTGGAGATAGAAAACCAGAAGGGAAGAACACGTTCAGTGTTTCTCAAGCTGAAAGAACTGAGGAAAAAATTCAAGCTTTGAGTTGCAAAAGTGAAGGATTCCATGGGGAAAATATTAAACAATGCAGGAAGCATCAAAAGAAGATGGAAGGAATACACAGAGTCATTATACCGAAAAGAATTAGTCGATGTTCAACCGCTTCAAGAGGTGGCATATGATCAGGAACCAGTGGTACTGAAGGAAGAAGTCCAAGCTGCTCTGAAGGCATTGGCAAAACACAAGGCTCCAGGCATTGATGGAATATCAACTGAGATGTTTCAACAAACAGATGCAGCGCTGGAGGTGCTCACTCGTCTATGCCAAGAAATATGGAAGACAGCTTCCTGGCCAACTGACTGGAAGAGATCCACATTTATGCCTATTCCCAAGAAAGGTGATCCAACCAAATGCAGAAATTATAGAAGAATATCATTAATACTACACACAAGCAAAATTTTGCTGAAGATCATTCAAAAACTGTAGCAGTGTATGGACAGGGAGCTACCACAGATTCAGGCCGGTTTCAGAAGGCGATGCGGAACCAGGGATATCATCGCTGATGTCAGGTGGATCCTGGCTGAAAGCAGAGAATACCAGAAGGATGTTTACCTGTGTTTTATTGACTATGCAAAGGCATCCGACTGTGTGGATCCTAACAAACTACGGATAACACCGCGAAGAACGGGAATTCCAGAGCACTTAACTGTGCTCACGAGGAACCTTTACACAGATCAAGAGGCAGTTGTTCGGACAGAACAAGGGGATACAATTGTCCACAGTATTCCCTTATAGTTATTTCTTTTTATGTAAGGTTGGCAATAATGTCTCCTTCTTAATTTGTAAGTTTAGCAATTTGAATCTTTTCTCTTTTTTCCGTCATCAGTTCGGCTAAGATGTGAAAATTCTGTTGATCTTTTCAAAGAACTAACATGTGGTTTTGTAGGTTTTACCTATTCTGCGCCCGCATTCACTTCTGCTCTAATCTTATGTAGGGTGGGATGGACGATGAAATAAAATCGTGCTCTTAAAAAGTGAATTTATGTATATTTATTAATTCAACAACTATTTATTACGTGCTTTCTATCTGCCAAGATATACCTGGGTATAGCAAATGGTTAACACGCTCAGCAGCTTTCCAAAAGGTTGGCGGTTGGAGTCCATTCAGAGGCTCCTTGGAACAAAGGTCTGGCAATCTGTTTTTGAAAAATCATCCACTGAAAACCCTGTGGTGCACAGCTCTCCTCCGACACCCATGGGGTCTCCGTAAGTTGGTTTTGGTAGTTTAAAAGCTGTCTCTATCATGATGCCTTAAGCATTCTACATGTCCCAAAACACATAATTTCAATTAATTGCTTAACTTGAAACTGCCTTTACATTAACTAACACCTAAGAGACCACACACAAAAAAAGGAGAAATCAAAACTAATAAAGCAAGACAAGTGAGGTTAGGACAACATCCTTAGTGTTTTTAATGACAAGGGCTATACCTCCTGCTGCCTCTTTTATATCTCCCACATTGCTTGGTGGAGAATAGAGCATATAGTCGGTGCTCAATAAATCTCTGCCTATTGTTCATTTGATTTTATTTTTAGGATTCCAATAGGTTAATTGTTCTACCCCTCTAAGAGAGATTGAATAGTCATTGCAAAACCCTCCGTAATGACTGTAGGGGATAATTTAACCATTGGGGCCCACTGTGTAAAACATTTGTTACTCCTTTTTAAAAACCTTATTGTGGGAATCCAAATAAATCAGTGCCTCTATCTCTCTCTATGGAGACTTCTCTGGTGTTTCACCCATATACAGCTTTTTTGTTAGTGTTGTAAACATACGTAACACGACATTTGCCTACTCAACATATTTCACGGGTACATTTTCCCTTTCATTTTAAAATATAACTCATTAAAAATCATATGTGCCACTATGACTGATGACTGTTGGTGATGGTTGCACATATGATGTTTTAAAATAATTTGCTTTTGTTGTTGTTGAAAATACACACAGGATAACGTATACCAGTTCAACAATTTCTACACATACAATCCAGTGTCATTGATTACATCCTCCAAGGTAGGCCAGTATTCTCACCCTTCTTTTCAGAATTGTTCTACCTCCATTAACATAAACTCACTGCCCTCTGAGCTCACTATCTAACCTTTCAAGTCACTGCTGTCAATTTGATACCAAATTGATAGTGTTTTCAAAGAGCAGAATACCCAACAGAGACAGTCTTTACTAATTAAGCTAGGCTATTGTTTGGTTTAAGGAAGTTAAGGAAGACATCAGGGGATATTTTTGATTTGATTGTTAATGAATCGTATTTTAAAAAGAAAGCAAATATGAACTCTGGTCAAAACATTTTTTTCAAGCAGCCTTTCTCAGGCAATCATTTTTAATATTTTGAACTTTTAACCCTCCTGGGGAGGGAGGAAAAATGTCATCCTTGTACTAATTGGCTCAAAATAATCCTTTTCCTTCCCATCCTGGGCAACAGTCACTGGTTAAAAAATGGAAAACAATTGTCTTTGTGATGTGTCAGTGTAAAATGATAAACGGCTCCTTCATGTTGAATAGATGCTTCCTCTTTACCTTGATTTTTATTACTTTCCATAAACTAAGACAGAATAGAATTTATTCCCTAATTATGTTTTACTACAGTTCAATGCATATCAAATTCTGGGAAAACATGGCTTTTTGGTGGGGGAAGAGAGAATGATATATGTACAGTTATGACAGCAAATATGATAGCTGGGTAATATGGGATTATATAGTGCAGTTTAGGAGCAAATTAAAAACTTTATTGGTAGCCACAAAACAATTAGAACGGAAGCCTGATTCACTGACGTGATGGTGCACCTTTCGGGAATGCCACAGTGTCCAGTTTAAAGTGGAGACATACCGAAACCCATTGCTGTGGAATTGATTCCTGCTCATAGTGACCCTGGAGGATGAGTAAAACATGGCTGCCTGCAATTATCACTCAATGTTTAAGCTGAGATTTTTTTTTCGAAACCCAAGTCTTACAGACCTAAGCACACATTGTCAGTCTCCTACATATGTGCTCCTTAAAACCAGAGAAAATGGTAAAGAGCCTCCTTTCACAAATTAGTGGAAAATCAACTTTTGGGAAATACACACACATACACAAAAAAGACCTCTTCCAGTTCATTGTCATTACAAGCCTGTATTTCCAGGGCACTGCACACCTATCAACTGAGTAATGTACAAATACTAATTTCCCATAATCTATAATCTTTTTCAGGGGAAATCAGTGTCAAATAGGTAGTTAGATATAAATTTGAACTTCCCTCTCCCACTCACAAATTCTTTATCTTAATTCCCAGTTAGACTTTATTCTCCTTTCTAAAAATGAGATACTCAATTAATGACTTACCTAAATTCTACCCATTTTGTACTATATTTTTATTAATGCCCCGATGTTCCTCACTTTGATGATGGGATTTATCGTTTCCCAATTAGATACAGATTATTCCCCCTTTTTATATATGTATTTACTTTTTTACTATTTCAAAGAGACCTTGAGAGAGCAGAGGCTATGAAATGTAAGAGCACAGATTGTTCTCTTGAAATGGAATTGCACTGCATTTATAAACGTATGTTCTGGGAGCCTGAGTTAGAGGAGGTTTGCATATGCCCAGCTATGTTCAGGTTATGACCACGTACATGGAATAAAACAATAGCAACAGATGGTTTCTAATTCATTAGAGAATATTATGTATAACTCCAGGCTAATTAGACAATCTTGAAAGACTAAGGATAGCAAATATTTATGTCTTCATTCACTCTACGCAGGGTAATTGAATGCCTACTGCTCATGTGCTAAGAACTAGGTAGAGTGTTGAATGAAAAGAGACATTGTCCTTGTTAACACAAAGCTAAGGGCCTGACTGAAGATGCAGAAAATAAGGACGAAACAAAGGATATATAATTAATTGAAAACTGAGAGAAATGCTGCAAAATAAATGAAGAGGGAACTATGTAAGAGGTAACTCAAGCTCTCAGAACCAGACCCCCGGATTAGAATCCTACCTTCACCACTGCTCTTTGGCTCAGTTTCCTCTTTATAAAATAGGGATAGTAACGGTATCTATCTGATATCTAAGATGAGCATATGGCTAAGTCTGTCCATGATAGTTCCAATTTATAAGTTTCCCTTGTGTGATTATTAATAATAACTGTTCACTCTCCAAAGTATCCTTGTTTGGGTGATAAACAGCATGCTCACTCTACTGATAAAGTTGGTATATAACGAACACTTGATAAATCTAAGCTGCTGTTGTGGTTGTTACTATCAATACTACTACTATTTAAGGTTAACAAGAAAGCACTTACTAAGACAGAGGAATTATACCAAGTTTTGAAGAATAAAAAGAAGCCAGCTGAGTGAAGCAGAGGTTGGCAGAAAGAAGAGTAAGATAGAAGCGACCCTAAGCAATGGTTGGAGTCCTGGCGGCACAGTGTTTAAGAGCTTGGCTGCTAACCAAAAGGTCGGCAGTTTGAATCCACCACCCACTCTTTGGAAACCCTATGGGGCAGTTCTATTCTGTCCTATAGGGTCACTGTGAGTCAAAATAGACTTGACAGGTTTGGTATTCTGCTTTAAGCAATGGTTATGCTCATGGCTGCTAACTAAAAGGTTGGCAGTTCAAACTCAACCAGTAGCTCCATGGGAAAAAGACCTCATAATCTGCTTCTATAAAGATTATAGCCTAGAAAACCCTAAGGGCAGTTCTACTCTGTCACATGTGTTTGTCATGAGTTGGAGTTGACTGGGTGCTCAACAACAAGAAGATGGGAAAGAGTTGTGCACGCCCTAGAACTGAAAGGCAGTATGGCGGCAGCACGGCAGACAAGGGAAAGGGTGGTTCAGGAAGTTAGGAATGAAATGAGGGCATGATAAGGTCTCCGAATCTATTCTAAGAGCCAAGATAAGTCTCTGAAGTATGTTAAATAGGAGGGATGGTATGATTATTCTGTACTTTGTAGAAAATGGATTGGGCAGAATATGGAAGGAAGTCTGAAGTCCAGTTATAGAACTAAATGTTTGCTGGCAAGCATAAATTGCCAAAATTGGCTCATGAAAATATAGAAACCCTAAACAACCAAGGACCATGCAAATGACTGAAAATGTCCAAAAATCACCTCACAAAAAGTTGGTGCTCACAGAAATTTTTATGGTGGAAAGTTCTCAAATATTAGGGAAGAAATAATTCCTATATTATTTAAGTTAGATCAAAACATACAGAAAGAAGAAAAGCTCTAATTAATTTATGAAGTTCACTTACCACTGCTATCAAAATATAAGAAACACATTACACGAAAATCCTATATATCAATATCACTTATAAATAAAGTAAAAAATTAGTAACAAAAATATTAGTGATATGAATTCAACGGTATATAAGAGTAGTAATACAACAAACGCAATGAAGATTTACACTGGAAAATTAAGGATCCTATAATATTAGAAAAAGATTAATATAATTACTTTGATAAGTTAAAACGGATAAATGAGATTATCACTGCAATATACAGTGAGCAGACATCTGATAAAATATTTAGCAAAAGCAAACAGATGAGGACTTCTTAAAAGCAACAATAAAAAATAAATAGAAATAAACCTAATAAATATTTGCGAGTTATATGAAGAAAGCTAAATATTTTCCAGAGTTGTAAATAAAGAACTGAGTAAATTAAGAGACATATCCTGCTTTGGGAGGGGAAAAGTAACTATTGTACCATGGCCACTCTTACCAAATAACATGAATTTAATAACCGCAACCCAATAAAAATTTCAGTTTCAGAAGGAAGGTGGAACTTTACCCTAGGAAGCTGCCTGAGCCAGTAAAGGAGTTGAGAGCAAATGATACTGGAAAAATAAAGATGTGACAAAATTTCTTCAAAAAGATGCCATCAAATATGACATTATCAGTATATTTTACGGAAAAACAAAATGTTTGTCAGTATGGTATTCATCGCCACTAGTAAATCCCTTCATAGGTTCCAGGAATTTAGATTTTTTTTTAACTTTTTAAAATGTTGCCCAACTATTACCTTGTCTGTCATAAACATAAATCACCTTTCACTCAGGGAAAAAAATGATGACAGAGAAGATCTGCAGATTGGTTGCTTTGAAGAAAGTACTGAAATACATGTTTAGCAGGCTGCACCTACAAAATCATGCTGCGAAACCACGGAAAAACTGTTTTAAATAAAGTTTGAAACGCCTTTAAACTCATCTGATATGCTTCCATAAGGATGACAACCAAGAAAACCCTACAGGGTAGTTCTACTCTGTCGCATGGCGTTGCAATGAGTCGGATTCGATTCGATGGCACCAAACAACAACACAATTCAGTAAGCATCAGGGCAAGCAGAACATACAGTATTGTGGTTCACATTACAGAGTTGCTTAGCTTAACCAACAGATAGGAAAGGAGGCAGAAACATCTCTCAAGATGATGCCTGAGCTAAATGTGGCGGGATGAGTGGCAATTAGCTACCCCAAGAATACAAGAAGAATTTTCCAGACATGAAAAATAAATTGGGGCAAAGCTCAGGGGCTGAAAATAATGTGGTGTGTACGAGGGTCCGCAAGCAGTTGTATACATATTGCAAAATTGGGAGTAGAGGAAAAAAATCAGAGAAGCTTCATAGAACGTTCTTTATATCATATTAAAAAGAATTGTATTTATATTAAATATTTAAAATTGCTCTCTCTGGTAGCTTTGAGGGAGGCAGGATACCGTAAGGAAGTTTCACAGTTCACTACCCACATTTTCATATTGCTTTGAAGTACAGATCTATATATACAGTCAGGGATCAGGAACAAAGATTGAAAAAAGATCTAGGTTTCATTGTTGAGGTTATGCTGAGGGCAGCCAACCATTTTGTATCATTCATAAGGACACCTTTTCTCCTAGCTGCAGTGCAATTACACATTAATTTAATTGATTCATTCTGCAAGTATTCACAATAAGACTATGCTGAAAAATCAAGCCCATTGCTGTTGAGTCGATTCTGACTCATAACAACCCTGTAGGACAGAGGAGAACTACCCCATAAGGCTTCCATGGAGCAGCTGGTGGATTTGAACTGCTGACCTTTTGGTTAGCAGCCAAGGTCTTAACTACTGTGCCACCAGGGCTCCAATTAGTGGGGTACAAAACAGCTCTACTACTTAGAAAAAGGGCTGTCGGGGTTAATGAAGGAAACTCCTTGAAACCACCAACCCAGGATCTGCTGAAATTACGATGGAAGCACAGAATCCTTTTCAGTTTAACAGGTGTATTTGATTTTCATTTGGTCTCTGTACGAGCCAGAGTACCACCCCTGCAATGATGTTTTTGAAGATTTTTTTACTCACCTTGAATGAGCTCTTTGTACAATTATGTTCATACCCTCCCTGCCCCTGAGGGGTAATTATAAAACTTCTTTTAAAATAGAATGACTTGGTCTTATTTCTTTCTCAATATTTCTTTTTATATTATAATGTATCGTTTGTCTTATTTATACCTTGGATTTGTGTGACACTATACTTTCATAATGCTTTTGTGTTGATCTCCCTGACCACCGTATTATTTATCAGTCCCCACCAGCCTTAGTATCATCTCCTGGTTCTGAATCATCTGTGATTCAATTAACATATGTTTCGGTACAGTTTCCAAACCCTTAATGAAGACACTGTATTAAATTGGATCTAATTCTGATCCCAAGGGTACCCTAATAGACATCTCCCCAAAGTGCACAGCTGTAGTTCAAGAAACACAGATATTAAATTACATTAACTGTGGGCCAGAATAGAAAATAATTATTCAAAGTATCTGCTAGACATTAATTTGAATAATATGGAGTGAAGGTTCTCTTTGGAGTCGGCGACCTATAGAAAGTGAGCTACAGGGTACAAAGGAGTTGATCCTCATTGGCCTGGCAGCTGTGGATTTGCAGAGAGGGATGTTTGGGTCCCAAGCAAAACCTGGCTACTGACATAATATGCCAGTGTATCTCTTGTCAGATACCCTTTCTTCTCTCTTAGTATTTACCCTCTCGTACCTAACAACTCTTCCCTTCTGAACCTTCGTTTAAGCTAAGCAGATTGCATTTCTGCTAGTGCCCATTAAGTTCTCATATGACAAGGCCATGGTCAGCTCCTCTTTGAGGCCTGAGAGAGACAGGTTCCCAAGGCAATGGAGATGTGATAACAGGAGGAAGCAGAGCCAAAAAAGGAGTGCAGGGGAAAGGGAACCAGAAGCAGGGTCTGATGTTAAAGAAGGAGCCAGAAATTCAGGGGCAGAGACAGGAGTTTATTTGAAAAGGGAGTAAAACTATAAGAAAAAAGCCAGAGTAAGGGCCATGGGGCGGGGGTGGGGGTGGGGTGGGGGGGTGGGGAATGGCTGGAAAGAGAGAATGTGAGTGGGATATTACCTAGAAAGTAGATGTTATTGATGACAACTGTATGGACTGGTCAAAAATAACCCATGAGTAGGTTATGTAGGCTTAAAAAGGCAAAAGAGGAATAAAATGGTCTTAGAGACTCAAAGTATGAGTTTATTAGAGTTATTTATTTATTACAGTTTCAGGAAATATTTACCCTCATTATAAGGTAGGATTGTCAGATTTAGCAAATAAAAACAGAGATTAGGCAGTTATATTTGAATTTCAGAAAAATAACAATTTTTTTTTAACTATAAGTAGTCCCATGCAATATTTGGGACATACTTATAATAAAACAGTATTCATTGTATATCTGAAATTCAAATTCAACTGGGTGCCCGGTATTTAAGCTGGCAATCCTATTATAAGGAGTCCCAGACTATGCTCTTTCTCTGTAGACCCGGGTTCCCAACATTTTGCTCTCAAAGCGAATTAATGAAAACCTGGCACTGCACTTTAGGTAGAGTACTGATCCCCAAAATAACATCCTAACCAAAACCGTGGGCTGTGTTTTTCAGGTGTTTGTTATTATCAGGACTGATTTTCAGCCAGTAGCAGCAGAACAGCCCTATTAGTTGCAAAATACTGAAATATTTTAGTACCTGTTTGTAAATAGCTGCTTTTCCAAGCCCCAAATATCTCACCCCTACTGCTCATGCCTCTGACAGACCCCCTTCTTCAATTGCTCCATGATCCAGAAATTAAAGAAGTCTGCCCTGCTGTCATGGTGGCAGGTCCCTATTCCAGTTCTGTGGTTGGCATGTGTAAGACGAGCCAGTGACTGTATCATGCTCACAGTTAAATATCTTGACATACAACCTCTGATCTTTTCATGTACTTTAATATTTCTAAATGCTTCCATGTAGGATATAATTAACATCTATAATGGGTTCACCACATATCACAGGCTATGGTAAGGGCTTTCACAGGCAATGACCCTCATAACCACTCTATGAGGTAGGTTTTAATATTCTAGTGTCTACAGGAGAGGAAAATGAAGCTCAAGGAGTGTCAGTAACAGGTCCAAGATCACCCAGCTAGGGAGAAGCAGAGAAGGCATCTTGAACCCAACTATGTCTCGGTCAAAAGTCAACGCTGTTTCCTCAATATAATTTCCATTAATCTTCCCAACTGTGTAAAAAAAAAGCAAATTATCTCCATGAATATCTCTTTTGATTAAAAATAATAATCCAAATTTCAGTGTGGGAAAGGACAGTAAGAGATGATACACTGCAACTTGCACTGTCCTTTTAGAATGCAATGGAGTGACGCATTAAACATCAACAACAACAAACATACATGAAGTTGTGTGTGCTCACTGACCTGGTAACACCGTGCTTACCTGGCTTACCAAATACCTGTAGTAAACAATTTCTCATTTTTTCACCACATCAAAGACTTTGCTTCTAGGTATGGCTGGCATCTGTCTCTCTTCCAACCCCACAGCACCTTCCTACAGAGTCAAAGCCTCTTTTCAGATGTGTAGCATCTGACAGGGGCGGATAACCCAATAAGGAAGGTAAACATGGGTTTACTTACGTTTACTTACTAATCTGTAGTGAGCAATTTCACATGGGATTCTCCCATGGATTAATAAGTAAGCACAAGTAAGCCCGTGCTTACGTTGCCTGCTGAATAATCTGCCCCTGCCTGGTAATGATGCTTTCTGGGAAATTTTGAAGAAACAACCCCTTTGCTCTTGCCAAAGTCATATAGAAATGAAAATGTTCCTTCAATTATTATTTTAAACGTTGAGAAATTAGGAACATCGGATATCTGATAAGAAATAACCTTAATGTCCGATAATGATTAGTTAAAAGTAAAAAAACAAAAAAACATGGGTGCATCCACTGAATTAAATAAATATGAAAACCACGTGGCAACATAGAAAGACGTGCAGAGAAAAAATCAAACCCGTTGCCATGGAGTCAATTCAGACCCAACGACTTTATAGGACAGAGTGGAACTGCCCCATAGGGTTTCCAAAGAGCAGCTGGTGAATTCGAACTGCCGACCTTTCGGTTAGCAGCTGAACTCCTGATGACCTCACTATCAGGACTCTGTGTATAGAAGAAATAGTAAATAAAACTGTGATTACAAATATATACCAATTATAGATGCATCAGGTAAAAAGAAAAAGGGGAGGGCATACACAAAGGGAGATAGTTCAATGGGGGGTAACAGGGATTAATGTTATTTTTTCTTTTATTTAGAACTATGGATTATTTCTACGATGCTGTTCATGTGATTTTAAAAATATAACATACATATTAGCTATTTCCGTATGCCTACATAGCTTTTTGGCTAACTTGAATAAAATAACTTGAATAAAAATAAATGTCATTCTTTCAGGGCTATCTGTTTAATAGTAGGAAGAATAGCAAAGAAACAAGTGGCTCTCTAAATCATCCATCTGAACTATACCCAAGGCCTTTCCCTCAAAAAGACAGGGGAACCATCAACTTCTGGGAGGGTACCTGAGCTTCAGAAATTTCATCTTCCCAGATTTGGCCTCTGAAATTCGCAGCATGAGAATTTTGCGCCCTGCATGTTACCGTAGATAATGCCTTGTTTATAAGTTTACAAGACTCCAACTGCTCAGCAGTCTTTATCTACATTCACATTACTTGGTTTGATAAAGTAGGAGAATTTGGTGTGATAACAAATGGGGGGTCTATTTGTCGGGCTCTGCCAAGCAAAGAAATGACTGAAAATTTGCCTGAAGGAACGGCTGGCAATGAGCTTCCATCTACAGCTGAGATCATTTCCAGGCGTTTGCACTGGGAAAACAAATTACATTCATGCACCAGCATTCCTTTTAAGATTCACTTTCTTGAAGGAAGAAACAAAATCTCATCCCCTTTAGGTGAAAAATGTAAAGGAGCCAGAGAATATGACAGCAAGGCTCAGGCTTAACCTTTTAGAAGCGATAATTCATGTCAGTGGGAGAGGCTCTGGGGCAACTGCATAATTGTCATGATGACTTGGGCCATTTGTCTGCTCAGATTCTTTAAAAGGCCTCTAGTTTGCTGTGGAGCAGTGGTTAAGAGCTATGGCTGCTAACCAGATGGTCGGCAGTTCAGATCCACCAGGTGCTCCTTGGAAACCCTGTGGGGCAGTTCTGCTGTGTCCTGTAGGGTTGCTATGAGTCAGAATTGACTCAGCGGCAACTGTTTTTTATTTCTTTTTTCCACTATAGAAAATTAGTGACATTTTCCAGATACCACCTACTTCTCAAAATCAGTGGACCTTAACTGCTAGCAATCGTAGTAGAGCGGAAAGAACAGGGGCTTTGATAAAAACTAACCTGGGTTTCAGACCCAACCGTGCTATTTAGGGGGATAGGTTGCTTTACTTCTCTAAGCCTGAGGTAAAACTACTAATAATTTTATCTGTAAAACTGATAACAATTAACTCAGTGGGTAAAAAGGGATGATGCCAACTCTATAAATGTTAGTTCTCTCCTCTGCCCTACAGGACAAAAAAGTAACTAGAGATTATAGTTATGTCTAAGTAAATATTACAGTAAAGAGCACTATACTTATTTTTTAAAATTTTGTTTTGTCATCGTTGTTGAGAATATACACAGCAAAACATAAACCAATTCAAAAAAACTAAAAACAGAATTACCATATGCACTAGCAATTCCACTCCTAGGTATATACCCAAAAGACTTGAAAGCAGAGACTGAAACAGAGAAGGGTACACCAATGTTCATTGCAGCACTATTCACAAGAGCCAAAAGGTGGAAGCAACCTAAATGCCCATCAAGAGATGAATGGATAAACCAAATGTGATACATACATACAATGGAATACTGCTCAGCCAACAGAGAAATGAAGTCTTGGCACATGCTCCAATACGGATGGAGCTTGAAGACACTCTGCTGAAGGAAATAAGTCAATCACAACTGGATAAATACTATATGATAGCACTGCATTTAATTTATAAAGAACTGGGGATATGTTTGTTAGAAAATGTTGCTTTATTATGTTTATAAAACTATATCCATAATGATTCATGCACAGTAAAAAGTGAAGTTTTAGGCTAATTGTTAGTGATTTCTGAGTCATTCCACAGCGGCTGTTGGCTACTTCGCCGTTTCTTTTCATCTTCTACTTTCATGAGATTAGAGCCAAAGGGTAAAGGCAAGTTTATGAAAGGAAAAGCTGTAACACAAAATTCCAAGCATTCACTTCGTTTTTTTCTGAGATTCAAGAAAAGAAAATTGTTTCTTGCTTTTAGCTGGGGCGTGACAGGCTGGGAAAACCTGCCTGCTTTTGTCAGAAACAGGGTAGGGTGGCCTCTGCCCAGAGCTTCCTGTGGAGGACAGCCTGCCTCCTGTAGCACCAGATCAGCTCCTCAGAGGAGAAATGATCACATTGTCATACTGTCTGAATTACTTTCAGAACTGGAAAACACATTTTCATAAAGCCAAAGGACAAGACTAATAATCTATAAAAAAAATATGTAATGATAATAAATCCATATATTTATGTAGCATTTTATAGTTGATGAAGGTTTTTCATTGTCATTCCCTTATGCTATGGAGAATGGACAAGCAAGGAGATTGTTGTGTTTTGTTTCGTTTTTTAAGTGCTGAAAATTAAATATAAAATAATAATGAGGAAGTAAAATGATATAAAGTATAAAACATTTAAAATTTGAATATGAGGTCCTTGGATGCATTAATTGGCAATACTATTTTAAGAAAAAACTGATACATATGAAAGTCATAATGTAAATAAATAAGGACACATGGTTTTTTATTTCAGACAAAAAGTGCTTCTTTTAAAATTAAGAGCTAATACTTCTAAGGTATTGTAAATTAAAATAAATATGATCCACAATAAAGAAAAAGTAGAAAAGAACATTCCCAGTACTTTTTAAATAAGTCTCAGTTGCGTACCTACATATATGAGCCAGCCTTCTAGAATGTAATGATGAAAGCAGAAGTCTACTTTCTCCCACCGCATGGTAAAGTGTTACTCTAGGGGAAGGGACCCCTGTTTAAATTTGAGCTCCAACGTTTTCAAGTTGAGTGAAGTTGAAAAATGGAATAACCATTTCTGAGCCTATTTCTAAGTCATAAAGTATAGAAAAACACTTGACAGTTATTTTGGGAGAAATAAATGGTGTGTGTAGTATATACAAACTATTTTATATATATATATACACACACATATATTTACACTTACCATTTATACATATATTTATAACATAGTTGTGTGTATATATACATACATGAATACACCTATGTTTATGTGTATGTGTGCCTGTTTGCATTGTGACTTTATAGTATACCGTATGTAATATATATATAGAGAATGTGTATATACATATGTGTGGGGGGGGGGAATACTTCCTGGCATAAGATCTGTAACCTAATGTTGTTGGGTCGTTGTTAGGTGCCATAAAGTTAGTTCCAACTCATAGCAACCCTATGTACAGCAGAATGAAATACTGTCCAGTCCTGTGTCATCTGCACAACTGTTGCTATGTTTGAGCCCATCGTTGCAACAACTATGTCAATCCATTTTGTTGAGGGTTTTTCTCTTTTTCACTGATCCTCTACTTTACCAAGTCTCAGGTCCTTCTTTAAGCACTGGTCCCTCCTGATAACCTGTGCAAAGTACATGAAACAAAGGCTCACCATCCTTGCTTCTAAGGAGCATTCTGGTTGTACTTCTTCCAAAACAGACTTGTTTGTTCTTCTACCAGTCCATGGTATATTCAATATTCTTGGCCAACACCACAATTCAAATGCATCAATTCTCTGGTCTTCTTTATCCAACGTCCAGTTTTCACATGCATATGAGGCAACTGAAAATCCCATGTCTTGGGTCATGCACACCTTAGTCCTCAAAGTGACATCTTTGCTTTTTAACACTTGAAAGAGGTCTTTTGCAGCAGATTTACCCAGTGCAATATGTTGTTTGACTTCTTGACTACTGCTTCCATGGATGTTGATCGTGGATCCAAGTAAAATGAAATCCTTGACAACTTCAATATTTTCTCTGTTTATCATAATGCTACTTATTGGTCTAGTGTAAGGGTTTTTGTTTCCTTTATGTTGAGGTATAATTCACTGTAACCTAATAAGGCCCTCCAATATTAGCTCTCTCCCCCTTCCATCAAATCCCCTTTCCCATATCTTTCTACTATTAGAAGATTTTAGTACATTGGCAACAACTACCAAATAAACCAAAAATCAATATCCAAACAGAAGGGTTTCTCCCAACAATCAATAAAGTTAGTAGTATCCCTCCAACGCCACCTTTACCTAGAAACATGGCATGTCCAATCTTCCTCACCCAGTTAGCCCTTTCATCGCTAGGCAATTTTTACGTTTTAGACCTAGCAGGAAGTACGTTATTCCAGTTCTAATTTTTTTTTTAATTCATTTAGCATCAAGGTAGGTCCCTTTTGAAACTTACACCAGCCAATTTTTATGCCTGTAGACCTAGTAGGAAGTACATTATTCTGGTTCTAATGCATTTAGCATCAAGGTGGGTCCATTTTGAGATGCATGAAGCTCAGCAGACTGGAGTTGGAGCCTCGTTGTTGTATAGGTTGAGCACTGTTGTGTAGGCGATGCTTCCTGGATATGGTAGTTTTGTAAACTTTTGCCATTTTTTCCCTTTATTTCTGAGAGATAAAGCTTGCAAGCATAATTATGGCTTTGTTTTGTGTGTATGTGTGTGTCATATTTGGGGAATCAGAGCTTCCCCATATAACCTAATGGGAAAAAAAAAATGGGAAGGCACCGGCAATAAATTATTAATACAGATGTCATTTTACTCTGTCCTGTAGGGTTGCTATGAGTTGGAATCGACTCGACAGCAATGGATTTGGTTTTTTTGGTTTATAGATGTCATTGATATATTGCCACAACACAGATCAGTGGTGCCAAAATGCCTCTAGCCACATTGGTGGATTGTATTTTGAGCTCATATTTCTCAAAACCCATATAGCCAACCAAAAATTTAAGCACACTCGATTAGTAAGCATGCATTCCCATACTGAAAATGCACGTCACCAAAAAATTTTTAAAAAAAAGAAACTCGATAACTAAAGAGTTAGGGGCTGGACTAATACTAGTGCCCAGTCTTTTGACTCCCAATTCAGGGCTTCCCCATGCCCCTGGAACTTCCAAATTTGTGTAAAGTCACCAGAGAACAGGACCAGAGTATGCTACTGCTCTGCCTTACAGACCACACCCTCCCAGCCTTCTTTCGAGGCACCTCCCTCTAGCACCCACCCTTGTCAATCAATGTTTTCTTACTTTCTCAACATTTGTTAGGAAAGCTGACTCTGTCATAAAGTCAGAGGCTAAAAACCAAAGGTGGAACTCTTTTTGTCATTGTTGCAGGTTAGTCATCCCTTGGAAATGAAGTGTCTTTCTAAAAAATGTTTCTTTTTCTGTACAACAAAGAGACGTATAAAGTATTACCTAGTGTTCAATCATTTACTAGTTCTTAAATTCTATTAAATGTCATATGGCAGTAAGACATTTCATAAAGTAGCCTTAGCACATACATGTACACGAACATGTAATGAAGTCACAGATCCTGTCAGGTAAGCCCTCTCCCCGCTGGTCTTTCCATCTTCAGGTTCTCACAACTGTTCCTCTCCTGGCCCTTCAGGCCTAAGGGTGCTAGGACTGCTCCACTGTTCCTGGTTCAAGGATACTGCCCTAACCCTGGAAGTTAATTAGTGAAATAATAATAATAATAAAAACTAAGATATAGGAGAGAAGAATATCAAAACTAAAAGTTGGTTATTTGAAAAAGTTAACACCTGTAAAATTCTGCAAGGCTAACCAATGTAAATAAAGAAATGGCACAAATAATAATGGACTGATAATGAAATGTAACCACAAAATATGGAGAAATTTTTCATATTTGAGTAAAAAAAGGTAAGTCAGAGAAGCCTATCTACAGTAAAATATAATTTTTATAAATCTTAAAATCGATCAAAAGTAAATACCACATTTTCACAGATATACACACAACTGGAAAACTACATGTGCAAAGCAAAATTAAAGTAAAACACAAAATCAAAACAATGGTTGCTTCAGACAGAAAGGCACGTAGGGATGGGATGGAAGGAACACAAGTAGCTTCAATAGTCTTGGTAATGTTTAAATTCTTAAGTTGGTTGATGGGCTCACCAACGCTTATTTTATAATTTTATATAAAATATTAACTAAACTTAGAAAATTAGCTCTATTTAAAAATCTTGGGCAAAAATGTAACTTTGCTGACTCTCATTACTTAATCTGGAAAGTAAATAAATAATAAAAACCCACTGCCCTTGAGTCAATTCTGACTCATAGCCATCCTACAGGACAGAGTAGAACTGCCCTATAGGGTTTCCAAGGAGCACCTGATAGATTTGAACTGCCGACCTTTTGGTTAGCAGCCGCAGCTTTTAACCACGACGCCACCAGGGTTTCCATAAAATAATAAATAATAGCTACCTTATTTAATTGCTGTCAATATTGATTGAGGTTATATAATGTGGCAGAAATGGCAACACCCTTGGCATTTTGGGCACAGACTGAATGATCATGTCCTCTTTATCCTCTTATTTTCCAGTGCTATGAAAGGAAATGACAAAAGGCAAGCCTGCAGCAAAAGACTCCTTTAAAGTGTCACCTTGGAGGATTAAGGTGTGCCTCACCCATGCCGTGGCATTTTCAATCACCTCAAATGCACACAAAAGCTGGACAATGAAAAAGGAAGATTGAAGAAGAAATGGCGCCTTTGAATTATGGTGTTGGCAAAGAATACTGAACATACCATGGACTGCCAGAAAAATGAACAAATCTGTCTTGGAAGAAGTACAGCCAGAATTCTCCTTAGAAGCAAGGATGGCAAGACTTCCTCTCACGTATTTTGGACATGTTATAAGGGAGGACCAGTCCCTGGAGAAGATCATCATGCTTGGTAAAGCAGAGGGTCAGTGAAAGAGAGGAAGGTCCTAAAGACATGGATTGACACAGCGACTGCAATAATAGGCTCAAGTGTAGCAATTGTGAGGATGGCACAGGACAGGGCAGTGTTTTGTTCTGTTGTATACAGGTTCGCTATGATTTGGAACTGACTGGATAGCACCTCATAATACAAAAGGTAAATAAGATGCAAAGGTGTTTAGGTTCAAGCCTAGCAATATGGTAGGCAAACAACAACAATAAAATACTGTTTAAGTACTGTTCAGTTTACTAGAAAAAAAACTCACTCAAGAAATATTTATTGATGACCTAATATGTACCATGTGCCCAGCTCAGAGCTAGATGCCACCATGATGAACAACAGGACTGATCCCTGCCTTCTTGAAATTTAAAAATTAGTTAAAGAGACAGCCAATAAACAAATAAATCCATAAAGAATTACAAATCTTGGTAATGCTGTGCAGAAAAACATGTCTGTCAGTTTGTTGCACTGTGGGGGCTTGTGTGTTGCTGTGATTCTGGAAGCTATGCCTCCTCAAAGTAGAGTCGGCCTTAATGATGTGGATGGAGTAAAGCTTTCGGGACCTTCATTTACTGATGTGGCACGAGTCAAAGTGAGAAGAAACTGCTGCAAACATCCATTAATAATCAGAACCTAGAATGTAAAAAAAAAAAACAACTTTTTTTTTCTTTTTTTTTTAGAATGTATGAAGTATGAATCTAGGAAAATTGGAAATCATCAAAAATGAAATGGAACGCATAAACATTGATATCCTAGGCATTAGTGAGCTGAAATGGACTGATGTTGGCCAATTTGAATCGGACAATCATATAGTCTACTATGCTGGGAATGACAACTTGAAGAGGAATGGTGTTGTATTCATCGTCAATAAGAACATTTCAAGATCTATCCTGAAGTACAACGCTGTCGGTGACAGAAAACATCCATACGCCTACAAGGAAGACCAGTTAATACAACTACTATTCAAATTTATGCACCAACAACTAGGGCCAAAGATGAAGAAATAAAAGATTTTTATCAGGTGCTGCAGTCTGAAATTGATTGAACATGCAATCAAGATGCATTGATAATTACTGGAGATTGGAACGCGAAAGTTGGAAACAAAGAAGAAGGATCATTACTTGGAAAATATGGCCTTGGTGATAGAAACAATGCCGGAGATCAAATGGTATAATTTTGCAAGACCAACGACTTCTTCATTGCAAACACCTTCTTTCACCAACATGGACTTCGCCAGATGGAACATACAGAAATCTGACTATATCTGTGGAAAGAGACAATGGAAAAGCTCAATATCATCAGTCAGAACAAGACTAGGGGCCGAGTGTGGAACAGACCATCAACTGCTCATATACAAGTTCAAGGTGAAACTGAAGAAAGTCAGAGCAAGTCCACAAGACCCAAAATATGACCTTGAGTACATCCCACCTGAATTTAGAGACCATCTGAAGAACAGATTTGACGCATTGAATATTAGTGACCGAAGACCAGACGAGTTGTGGAATGACATCAAGGACATCATACATGAAGAAAGCAAGAGGTCACTGAAAAGACAGGAAAGAAAGAAAAGACCAAGATGGATGTCAGAGGAGACTCTGAAACTTGCTCTCGAATGTCGAGCAGCTAAAGCAAAAGGAAGAATTGATGAAGTAAAAGAACTGAACAGAAGATTTCAAAGGGTGTCTCGAGAAGACAAAGTATTATAATGGTATGTGCAAAGCGCTGGAGATGGAAAGCCAAAAGGGAAGAACACACTTGGTGTTTCTCAAGCTGAAATAACTGAAGAAAAAATCCAAGCCTCAAGTTGCAATAGTGAAGGATTCTATGGGGAAAATGTTAAATGATGCAGGAAGCATCCAAAGAAGATGGAAGGAATACAGAGTCATTATACCAAAAAGAATTAGTCGATGTTCAACCATTTCAAGAGGTGGCATATGATTAGGAACCGCTGGTACTGAAGGAAGAAGTCCAAGCTGCTCTGAAGGCATTGGCAAAAAACAAGGATCCAGGAACTGATAGAATATTATTGAGGTGTTTCAACAAACAGATGCAGTGCTGGAGGTACTCACTCGTCTATGCCAAGAAATATGGAAGACAGCTTCCTGGCCAACTGACTGGAAGAGATCCATATTTACGCCTATTCCCAAGAAAGGAGATCCAACTGAATGTGGAAATTATAGAACAATATCAGTAATATCACACACAAGCAAAATTTTGCTGAAGATCATTCAAAAATGGCTGCAGCAGTATACCGACAGGGAACTGCCAGAAATTCAGGCTGGTTTCAGAAGAGGACGTGGAACCAGGGATATCATTGCTGATATCATATGGATCCTGGCTGAAAGCAGAGAATACCACAAGGATGTTTACCTGTGTTTTATTGACTATGCAAAGGCATCCGACTGTGTGGATCATAACAAATTATGGATAACATTGCGAAGAATGGGAATTCCAGAACACTTAATTGTGCTCATGAGAAACCTTGACATAGATCGAGAGGCAGTTGTTCGGACAGAACAAGGGGATACTGACAGGTTTAAAGTCAGGAAAGATGTGCATTGTATCCTTTCACCACACCTATGGCACTGTTTTTTTGTTTTTTTTATTCAATCTGTATGCTGAGCAAATAATACGAGAAGCTGGACTATATGAAGAAGAACGGGGCATCAGGATTGGAGGAAGACTCATTAACAACCTGCATTATGCAGATAACACAACCTTACTTGCTGAAAGTGAAGAGGACTTGAAGCACTTACTAATGAAGATCAAAGACCACAGCCTTCATGGATTGCACCTCAACATAAGGAAAACAAAAATCCTCACAACTGGACCAATGAGCAACATCGTGATAAATGGAGAAAAGATTGAAGTTGTCAAGGATTTCATTTTACTTGGATTCACAATCAACAGCCACGGAAGCAGCAGTCAAGAAATCAAAAGACGCATTGCATTGGGTAAATCTGCTGCAAAGGACCTCTTTAAAGTGTTGACGAGTGAAGATGTCAGCTTGAAGACTAAAGTGCGCCTGACCCAAGCCATGGTATTTTCAATCGCATCATATGCACGTGAAAGCCAGACAATGAATAAGAAAGACTGAAGAAGAATTGACAGCTTTGAATTGTGGTGTTGGCGAAGAATATTGAATATACCACGGACTGCCAAAAGAAGGAACAAATCTGTCTTGGAAGAAGTACAACCAGAATGCTCCTTAGAAGGATGGCAAGACTGGGTCTTATGTACTTTGGACATGTTGTCAGGAGGGATCAGTTCCTGGAGAAGGACATCACGCTTGGCAGAGTACAGGGTCAGTGGAAAAGAGGAAGACCCTCAACGACATGGACTGACACAGTGGCTGCAACAATGAGCTCAAGCATAACAACGATTGTAAGGATGGCTCAGGACCGGGCAGTGTTTCGTTCTGTTGTGTGCTGGGTCGCTATGAATCGGAACCAACTCAATGGCACCTAACAACAACATGAAGAAAAAATATAGAAAGTGGTAATCGTGAACACTGGGGTGAGATCTATACGTGAGGGGCCAGTGGCATCTACTTAGAAAACGTGGGTAAGAAAGATCTCAGCTAAGGTGGTAATTGTTAAACATTAAGATGGATTAAAGAGAAGCAGTTTGTAAAGAGGAGGTGGCACACTGTTTTGGGGAAAGGACAGCACGTATGTGAAACCCCATAGGTGGGGAATAGAAAGGAAGAGGAAGGAGGCCAGTGGAGCCGATGCTGAGATAGAAAATGGTACCAGAGATGACGGAAAGGCCTAGCAATCCCATGTTCCAGGATACACTTCAGAACTATGCTAGATGCTAGGTAATTAAAGATGAATTACCCATAGTCTGAATCCCATCATCATGGTTTGTATCCATAGTGTTTGTCAGCGACATGTGAACACTAAATAGTGGTATTCCAACACTTGTTAATCTATATGGCACCTGTAATAATCTCATGGTATTTTCTCTTTACTTTCTTTCCTGAATCACAAAGATGCTCAAATGAATAACACTTTGAATGTACTTTACAGAGCATTTAAAGCACTGGACATGCCCTAATTGAGATGGCATACTGAAACTGCGTGCTTGATTTGCTGATGAAATGATGAAGGTCACTCTTCCTTTTTTTTAAATTATGCTCTAAATGAAAGTTACAATTTAAGTCAGTTTCTCATACAAAAACTTATACACGCATTGTTATGTGACCCTAGTTGCTCTCCCAACATTTTTTTAAGGAAAAAGAAATCTACCAAAGATTTTATTTATTTCTCAATTTGAATAAAGCTCTCCTTGGAATTCAATAAATTTCAAATCACAACCCAGTCATGTCCTCACCCCAACCAGGGTTTCCAAGACTGTAAATCTCTACGGAAGCCGACTGCCACATCTTCCTCTTGCAGAGCCGCTAGTGGTTTAAAACGACTGACTCTGGGTTGACAGTCAAGTGTCTTAACCACCGTGCCATCAGGGCTCCTGTCACATCTCCACTCTTCGCAAAAGAAGGCTCCATTAAATAAATGGAAACATTAAAGGTGGAAATGGATGATGGTGACGGTGACACAGCATGATGAGCACAATTCTTGTCATCACATCGTACATGTCAAGAATGTTGAAACGGTGAATATTTTGTTACGTACATGTTTACCACATACGCACAAAAGAAAACCTTTTCAAAATCAAGTGCTGTGGTCAACAACAGCCCTCATCACCCTGTCCCCCAGGTCCCTTCAAGGAAATCATGAGAAGAGGCTCAAATGCCCACTATAAAGGAACACAGAAGATTTATCTCTGTCTGTGCCACAGGGGTAGCTCTTTGAGGGCTTTTTATAGAATGGAGTCTGCTAGTCAACAAAGAGTTAACTTTGGTTGCTCCAGATGGTCTTCCTTGAATTTTCTGGATTTTCTTCTGAAGCCCTTTGAGTAACAGACTTTAAGTGTTTCAAAATCCTTTCTAGGCAAAGTTTCCACCTTTGGATCTACCTTCTTCCTCAAACAGCCAAGATGACAAATAACGATCTTTTTTCGGTTCCACGAGGTGACCCAATTCTGTTCTGATTTGTTTGCACATTGACACCAAATATTAAAATGATAGCTTGGTAATGGGATAGACACAGGTACGGTGTTAACTCATTAGGTAAGAAAAAAAGAAACATGGAGAATATTTATTCTTCTTAGAAGATGTGGTAGGTTAAGAAGGCCTTTTTCCAGTGTTAGGGGCATCAGTCAGTGAGTGAAAATACAGATTTGTTTCACCTCCTTCATTGACAATGTAACACATGAAATTCAACTATATCCTGATATCATATGATACACTGACAGACTGTAATGACTGCAATTAAGGCTTCGTTTAACAAACAAATGACTAGAGTTTACAATAGAACTGTCAACCTTACTAAATTAATCTTGTTAAAGGACCATTTTCATCTGCTGCTGCCCTGTTCCAGGCTCACACCAGTCCCTCCTTGGCTCTGGGATCAAGTCCAAACCCCACAGAGGACTGGTATTCAACGCCATTTATAATTCAGTTCAGCCTCATAAATCTAAGCTTATCTCTCTTTCCACTCTACTGCCCACAAGAATCTCTTATTCCCATTTTTCCTCTCACAAAATTGCCTTCTCCTCTCTCCCTCACTTCATCCATCCATATCCTTCCCATATTTCTAAGCAGGTGTCAAATCTCTCATACAAAGGGTGCAAGAATATTACTAGCCATACACTGTGTCACTGTGCTGGGCATGTCCCAGACAGCCTTCAGTCCTCAAAACTACACACACACACTTATATACCACCATATACATATTTAAAAAAAAATTTCCGTCAAGTTGATTCTTACTCATAGCAACCGTATACGACAGGGTAGAACTGCCCCATAGGGCTTCCAAGGAGCAGCTGGTGGATTCAAACTGCCGACCTTTTAGTTATCAGCCGATTTCTTAACCACTGCACACCAGGGCTCCCATACACACATACACACACATACAGTCAGTCCCTGGGTGGCACAAATGTTTAACTGTACCACTACTAGCCGTAAAGGTTGGCGGTTCAAACCACTCAGCGGTGCCCCAGAAGACAGGCCTGGAGATCTGCTTCGGAAAAGTCGCTGCCTTGAAAACCCTTTGCAGCAGTTCTGCTCTGCACACGTGGGGTCGCCATGAATTGGAATCAACTCCACAGCATCTAGCAACAACATATATATACAAAGGATATATATACAATATCAACTCAACGGTAACATGCTTGTTTTTATATATACACACACACTTCATCTATACACACACTCTCAATTTATATATTGTAAATATAAAAAGGAGCCCCGGTGGTGCAGTGGGTAAGCACTCAGCTGCTAACCAAAAGGTCAGTGGTTCGAACCTACCAGCGGCTCCATGGAAAAAAAGACCTGACCTGGCAATCTGCTCCCATAAAGATTATAGCCCAGAAAACCCTATGGGGCCACTACTCTGTCCCATAGGGTTGCTATGAGTCAGAATTGACTCGATGTCACACAACAACAACAAATATATATTTATATATATAAACAATATATATACTCTTCTCTGTCCTATAGGGTCATAATGAGTCAGAATTGACTCAACAGCATACAACATACACATAAAAAGGAATATATATATGTATTCCTGGAAACCCTATGGGGCAGGTCTACTCTGTCCTACAGAGTCACTGTGAGTTGGAATTGACTCAACAGCAATGGGTTTGGTTTATACATACACACACACTCATACACACATATATCCTGGTGGTACAATGGTTAAGCACTTGGCTACTAATCAAAAGGTTGGTTGTTGAAACCCACAGCGGCTCCACAGAAAAAAAGACTTGGCAATGTGCTCCCGAAAAGATTTCAGCCTAGAAAACCCTATGGGGCAGTTCTACTTTGTCCTATAGGGTCACTGAGTTGGAATCAAATTGATGGCACACAACCACAACAACATACATTAAAAAGAATATATACATATATGTTATTTGTATATATAGATGTATATGTGTGTATGTATGTATATATGCGTATGTGTGTGTGTATGTATATATGTGTGTGTATGTGTGTGCATTTGGCTTGAATATATATTCATTCTTTGTCCTGCTTTGCCAGATGTGAAAACTAAGATCAAATATACGACATCGCTTGCTCAGTCTTACACACCACCACTAAGTGGTTCAACCTGGACTCAAACCAAGGTCTACGACATTCCAAAATCCATGACCTTCAACATTTTTCCAAAATCCACCAACATTGCTAACCGCTTCTTTAATTCCCAAAGCTTTCATAGCCTCTTCCACGCAATGGCTTTGTATTTGTTTTTTTCTGTATAATTATGATACCAGAAAGACATTAGACTCTACATTGTTGTTTCTTTTTAATCTCTTACTGTGTCTAACACAGTCCAGGGCACACACCAGGAGCTAATCAAAATATGTTGATATGTTGATATAGTCTACAATAAATGCTATCTAACCCCCTTGCTACTCAAACTGTGACCTGTACACCAGCATCACCATCCTCAACTGGGAACTTTTTAGAAATGCAGAATTCAAGGCCCCACCCAGGCCTACAGCATCAGAACATGCATATTAACAAGGTCCTAGGTGATCTGTAAGCATATTAAAGTTTGAAAAGCACTGAGTTAGTCTACAGTTTCAGCAAACACAAGCCTTTTTAAGAGCTGACCTATTTTTTGGCACTTCATTGCATACTTACTGGCAGGCTTCCAGGGTGAGCATGACGATCTCTAAGGCAAACATATTACACTCCTTACAGAAATGAGTGACATGCAAATTGCCCGTGTTCAGCTGACTCACTGAGCAGTACACAGTTAAGACATCAGAACAAAGAAGATAACTTTTTAGATGATGTTGGCTATGTGACAATAACAATGGTATTTGATCACTGTGAAGTGAGAACAATAGAAATAATTTGTAGATGCAGTTGGAAACAAGGCTGAGAATAAAGGTATTTCTATGATTCCAAATCTTGGATCTGTTATCCATTCCATCTTTGGTATAAATATGATTCATTTAATATGTGGGAAGTGGACTTAAATGACAAAACAAAAGTTAAAGAAGAAAGTGAGAAAACTACTTGGTAAGAGAACCTTTAGACTTCTCTCAACAGTGATCACTAGGAATGGTATTCTCACTTAGGACATTAAATATGCAAAATACAGTTAAAGAATATATTTCAGACAAGTCTTTTTTCTTGAAGGCTTAAACTCATAGGATTATAAATCTCATGGATTATAAAACTAAAGCATAGATAGCTGCATCATGAAAAGACACACGTACACTGACACATGGTTTCAGTGCCAGCTACATACATGGTTTCAAGGGATCAATTATCATCTCCTGTTGATCCACCACGCATCTGTCAGCTTGTCGTACTGTGGCGGCCTGTATGTTGCTGTGAGACTGGGAACTTCGTCACCAGCATTTCAAGAACCATCAGGGTCACCCCTTGGTGCACAGGTTTCAGCGGAGCTTCCAGACTAAGACAGACTAGGAAGAAGGACGTGGCAGTCTACTTTGGAAAAAATGGGCCAGTGAAAACTTTACTGCCTTAGATATAGTGCTGGAAGATAAGCCAGGTCAGAAGGCACTCAAAACACAACTGGGGAAGAGCTGTCTCCTCTAAGTAGAGTCTACCTTAATGACGTGGATGGAGTAAAGTTTTGGGGACCTTAATTTGCTGATACGGTACAACTCAAAATGAGAAGAAACAGCTCCAAATGTCCATTAAGAATCAGAATGCAGAAAGTACAAAGTATGACTTGAAATCGGAAGTCACCAGAAATGAAATGGAACACATAGAAATGAATATCCTAGGCATTACTGAGCTAAAATGGACTGTTACTGGCCATTTTGAATCAGACAATCATACTGTCTACTATGTCAGAAATGACAAACTAAAGCGGCATGGTGTCAAGTTCATCCTCAAAAAGAACATTTCAAGATCTATTCTGAAGTACAACGCTGTCAGCGATAGGATAACATCCATATGCCCACAAGGAAGACGAGTTAATACGGCTATTATTCAAATTTATGCACCAACCACTAATGTCAAAGATGAAGAAATTAAAGATTTTTACCAACTTCTGCATTCTGAAATTGATCAAACATGCAATCAAGATGCACCGACAATTACTGGTGATGCAGGAAGCATCAAAAGCAGATGGAAGGAATACACGGAAACATGGTACCAAAAAGAATTTGTTAACATTCAACCATTTCAGGAGGTAGCATATGATCAAGAACCTGTGGTATTGAAGGAAGAAGTCCAAGCTGCACCGGAGGCGCTGGCAAAAACTAGGCTCCAGGGATTGATGGAATAGCAATTGACTTGTTTCAACAACAGGATGCAGTGCTGGAGGTGCTCACTCGTCTATGCAAAGAAGTTTGAAAGACAGTTACCCGGCCAATTGGCTGGAAGTGATCCATGTTTGTGCTCATTTCAAAGAAAGGCAATCCAAGAGTGTGGAAATTATTGAATAGTATCATCAATAACACATGCAAGTAAAATTTTGCTGAAGATCATTCAAAAATGGTTACAGTAGTGCATCGACAGGACACTGGCAGAAATTCAACCTGGATTCAGAAGAGGACATGGAATAAGGAATACCATTACTGATCTCAGGTAGATCTTGGCTAAAAGCAGAGAATACCAGAAAGATGTTTATCTGTGTTTTATCGACTATGCAAAGACATTCGACTGTGTGGATCATAACAAATCATGGATAACATAGTGAAGAATGGGAATTCCAGAATACTTAATTGTGCTCATGCAGATCCTTGTACATAGTCCAAGAGACAGTCATTCCGACAGAGCAAGGGGATACTGCATAGTTTAAAATCAAGAAAGCTATGTGTCTGGGTTGTATCCTTTCACCATACTTGCTCAATGTTTATGCTGAGCAAACATTCCAGGAAACTCGGCTATACGAAGAAGAGTGCGGCACAGAATTGGTGGAAGACTCATTAACAACCTGTGATGTAAAGATGATACAACCTTGTTTGCTGAAAGTGAAGAGGACTTAAAGCACTTACTGATGAAAATCAAAGACTATAGTCTTCAGTATGGATTACACCTTAACAAAAAGAAAATAAAAATCCTCACACCTGGACCAGTAAGCAACATCATGATAAATGGAGAAAACATTGAAGCTGTCAAGGATTTCATTTTACTTGGATCCACAATCAACACCCATGGAAGCAGCAGTTAGGAAATCAAATGCTGTATTGCATTGGGCAAATCTACTCCAAAAGACCTCTTTAAAGTGTTGAAAAGCAAAGACATCACTTGAGGACTGAGGTAAGCCTGATGCAAGCCATGGTAATTTCCAATTGCCTCACATGCATGTGAAAGCTGGACAATGAAGAAGAATTCATGCCTTTGAATTATGATGTTGGTGAAGAATACTATACCACAGATGGCTGGAAGAACAAACAAGCCTGTCTTGGAAGTAATACAGCCAGAATGCTCCTTGGAAGCAAGGATTGCAAGAGACTTTGTCTCGAGTACTTTGGACACGTTATCAGGAGGGACCGGACCTTGGAGAACGATATCATGCTTGGTAAAGTAGAGGGTCAGTGAAAAAGTGGAAGACTCTCAACGAAATGGATCCACACGGTGGCTGCAATAACGGGCTCAAGCATAACAACAATTGTGAGGCTGGCGCAAGACGGGGCAGTGTTCTGTTCTGTTGTACATAGGGTCACTGTAATCAGAATTGACTAGAAGTCACTTAACAACAACAACCTTGATCTACAGTTCCTGTTGATCACATTACATAATATTGAGTCATTTAATCTAATGGGTACAAATAAGTGTCTGTGAAGTTATGGAATCATGCCATACTACGTATCTCAAACCAGGCATTGTCAGCAAACCACACAGAGGTTAAGACTAACAAGTCCTTCACTTCTTTCACTATAGTAGTGAAAGAAGCCTTTTTGGGAATGTGTGTGTGTGCATGTGTTTGTTCACCGACAACACAAAAACAATTAAAAAATGATTGCATTCTGCTTCTTTCCGGCTTCTCTCCAGACAAAATGTATTGCAATGATGAGGCAGGAGCAATAAAGTGCAAGGGGGAGAGGTGACGGCAACTTTACAGAAGGCTGACCTGGCTGCCCTCCACCTTCTCCTGCTACCACAATCAAAGTGCCCTTCCCTGGGCTTCTATGACTACCTCAGCTGGTCTCTGTGAGCTTTCTGAAGTGTATCTGTTGCTGTGATGAGACGTTCCTCATTCAAAAATCTCCGCCAACAATTTTCTATATTCTTTAGCCTTCCTTTCCAACCTCAGTAGGAAACAGCTCTTGAATCCTCAGATCTATGGGTTTTCCACCAGTGTTAACTAGGTTTCTACATTTTCCTCAAGTCCACACAAAAACCAGATAAATTCAAGATGGGTTGCACTGACAGAACGGAAAAGCCATCCATAAAGAAAGAAGGCAATTTTTAACAAGGATTATGAGAGTTCCGGATTTTGGGCCACCAACTTCTTCCTGATGTAAGGTACCTGGGCAGAGAAATGGGCAGTCTTCCTGTCCCAGATCAAGGGGACTCCATCCTATACGAAAAATGATTACATATTGCTCCTGCTGGAAACTGTTGAGTGGCCACCTGAGACAGGAAAGAGCAGCATCCGGTTCTTTATAGATAATTAATGTCTGGTGAAAGAATAACAGACCTAGAAACTAAGACAAGAGAAATGGCCAATGAGCCCATTTGGAGAGGAAACCATTGAAGCTAGGGCCCAAAAACAGTTGCAAGGGAATTGCATGGATACAATTGTTTGGCAGATGGATGGGGCAAATGGCAATGAGAACTCTGGATGGGTGGTAGCTGGAATTGCCAGAGTAAACAGAAATTACAGTGTTGTGCAAACTCAAAGGAGTGTGAATACTAGTGTGTATTAGTAAATAATGACTGCATTTTGAAGAAGAATAAGTGATCAGTGCACTGTAGCTAATTAAAGGTTTTAAACAAGGCATGGAAACCCTGGTGGCGTAGTGGTTAAGTGTTACGGCTGCTAACCAAAGGGTCGGCAGTTCGAATCCGCCAGGCGCTCCTTGGAAACTCTATGGGGTAGTTTTACTCTGTCCTATAGGGTCGCTATGAGTCGGAATCGACTTGACAGCACTGGGTGGTTTTTGGGTTAAACAAGGCATGATTGGTTTTCTCTTAAACGGTAGCGGATTAGACTTATCCAATAACTTTGTGGCTCTCAGAGTTTGGGTGGGTAAGAGGTCAGTGTGCCAACTGTCTGGGCCTCACACACCCTCACAGGAGACTTGGAGTGAGAAAGAGCACTACCTTTGGTTACCACCCTGGGACATCACTCTACACCACAACTTTGAGATCCGATTCGAGGAGGTTCCCACTGGACCTCCAAGTCCCATAGCCACGTGTCTTAATTCCCACCAACCTGATAATGCCCTTAGCATCTGCTCATTTCCTGTATCTCAGGGAATGCCTATGTATTAAATATGTAACAGAATTGGATTAGTTTCCCCCCCCCTAAAAAAAGTGTTTTTTTTTGTATGTCTGACATATTCTTCCTCTCAAAAAAACTCAGTGGCTCTATTACCCACAGACCCAAATTCAAACATTTTAGTTTAAGTCATAACCTGCCCCTGTCTCTACCCCATTTTTCTAATTTGGGTCACGTTTCTAAACTACTCTATCCTAAAATAACTTGCCTTTATTCCCCACCACTGGCATTCTTCTTTGTTCCTCATATTTGCCATACACGTTGCAACCTCCAAACCTTCACTGATATAGTTCTCTAATCTTTCCTATTTGCTCTGGAGCCCTGGTGGTACAGTGGTTAAGAGGTACAGCTGCTAATCAGAAGGACAGCCATTTGAATCCACCAGCCACTTCTTGGAAACCCTATGGGCAGTTCTACCCTGTCCTATAGGGTCATGATGAATCGAACTCAACTCGACGGCAATAGGTTTGGGTTTTTTTTTTTTTTTTTTTGGTTTCTTATTTGCTCAAAACTCAATTTTCCTTTGATACCTGGTTCAGGTTTCATCTGCCCTATGAAGCTGCACCCACCTCTCTGATCACTCCAGTATTGCCATCCCTACCACTCAACATTACTTGTACTCAGCCATGTGCTGTCAATTACTTGTTGGTGGGTACATGTTGGATCCTAAATTCCTCAAAGACAAAAACGAGGTCACACACCTCTCGATTGCTTAACAGGACTTTGAAATAGGTAAGCTTCTCAAGTCTATGAGTCTATGAATGTAAACAGGAGGTGAGGAATGGAAACACTGTAGGATACAGAGAGGAAGACACTTTCTACAATGTTCACTGAGAAGTGAGCCAGGGCAATGGTGAGAGGGATGTAGGGGTGCTGCCTTTCCCCTCACTCACTCAGGTCTGTGAGCCCTGTCAGTCACAGGTTTAGAAATGTTCTGCTTATATGGGCCAGAAAGGTGCCATGAGAACATACTTGTAGAGTTGCCAGATTTATATCAACCTGGCAACCTGGAAATTCTAGGTTCTTTTTTGGCTTTCAGGGATGCAATTCCTAGAACCAAAACTATATCAACTCTTTAAGATTGGAAGAGACATAAGAAATCATCTAACTCAGAGCCTTCTCTCTCACAAATGGTGACACTGAAGCTCAGAGAAGGAAGTGATTTACCTTTAGTCCCTGGGGAGCCACAGAGCTGGGAACCAAGCTCAGGTTTTCTAGGCCTGAAGCCAGGATCCAACACACTGAAGCATAATATCTTTTTACAGAGCTCCATAACAACACGTTTCTCAAGTTCTTCTCTGAACTAAATGTGTAAGTAGCGCCTGGAATCACCTACCTTTCTTGAAAAAGAAATTAGTACTTTTCCTATCAGATATTTTAAAGACCATAATAAAAGGCTCTCACGTTGGAGGATCAATCAATGTCTTTGGCTTTGCTCTTCCATTTATTGCTCACAGCATCAGACGATCTTTTATTTCAGTTACTAAAAGTTTTCCTACATTCAAAGGATGCTTACTATTTGCTAGATTTTCGGATTGTGGACATAATCTTCATTTACACCATAGTCCTTTTCCATTCTTTGTTAAACAAATATTCTAGTGTTACAAACACTGGTTGTACAACAAGAACAAGACTAGTACACCAAAGCATCTACTACAAGGGAAAATGGCCTACCTACCTTAAGAAAGGATTTGATATGTTGCAATGGAGGTTAAGAAAACTGAAAGATTACTTCCTTCTATAGGGTGACAAGATAGATCTTAAAGAAGCAATGCATTCCAGGTGGAAAGAGTGGCATGAACTAAGCAGGTGTGAAGCTGGGAAATTTAAAAAGGTATAAAAAAATTCGATACGTTGCAATGGAGGTTAAGAAACCTGAAAGATTACTTCCTTCTATAGGGTGGCAAGATAGATCTTAAAGAAGCAATGCATTCCAGGTGGAAAGAGTGGCATGAACTAAGCAGGTGTGAAGCTGGGAAATTTAAAAAGGTATACTGATGACCAATTATGTAGCACCTTAGAAGCAGAACAAAAAGACTAAAACATTGGTGGCATAATGGTTAAGAGCTACAGCTGCTAACCATCAGGTGCTGCTTGGAAACTCTACAGGGCAGCTCCACTCTGTCCTGTAGGGTCGCTATGAATCAGAATCAACTCGATGTCAATGGGTTTGGTACTTATTAGGGAACAGGGAACCACCGATGGGTTTTTTACACTGATGGATATTTTTTTACAAAAATTGAGCTGATTTTTTATTAAATGCCTCTTCCTTTCCTGACTAAAGGATTCTTTTTAGCCTGTCCTTATATAGAAGTTCTCACCACATCTTCTTCTCTAGTATGCTTCTCCTTTCTAACATTATTGGTCAATTATATAGCCATAGTTGAGAGAGAAATGATGTTTGAAATTTCGTTGGGTTTGTGTCCATTTACTAGTAAGTTCCAGAAAATAACTATAAACCAGGACTAGAAAAGTACTTAGCCAGACAAGAAAGCTATTGTCTAGCTCAAGGAGAAAAAAAAACTACGTAGATCATGATAAACCTGATGCCTTCGATACTGATCAAGATGGCTCCAGTTGAACATAACCAATTCACTGGGTTATGGTCATGCTTGCTATTATCAATGAATCCTTGGAGAGAATACAGAAAACAGTATTGTTACATAATCATTCATCATTCCCTTTCCTTTAGTGCTGAGAAAACTAAGGGGGTGAGGGAAAGGTTTATTCAATAATGCCGCAAAACCACTTCTGGTGTTTGTACAAACAGTCCTGGCATATTTGAAATGCCTGAATGAAAAGTGGCTCAGCTTCGCTGAGGTTAAAGAAAATAAAATTCAAATTCTTAAAGGTTATTATTGGGTCAGGGCCTGAGATGAAGTAGGACATTTATTATGCTCTCAGAATAAGTGGTTCTTAGGGAAATAAAATGAGCCTATATAAAGCTATTTTATATGAAATCCCTCAAATTCTGTGATGAAGATCCCAGGAGGTAGTAACCAGTTGCCTTCTCTTGGTATTTTACCAGAAAGTACTCGGAAATGATTTGTAGGAGTATCACAGTGCCTAGCGCAGAGTCTTAGATGATAATAAAATGATGGGAAATACTCTTTTCTTTTTCACTTTAATTGTCTAAATAAATTTAGGCCTCAATGTCCTATATTCAATTAATCTGACCATTTTCCTGTGTATACAGGGAATCCTTTCAACCTGTCCTTCAAACAAAGAGTGTCTCTCTTTGAAATCTCTGTGGAGAACCCGATGCACTGGCAAGCACAGAAGCATGCTTCCCCAGTACAAGATCCTTAGTTTTCTCTTCAGACAATTTGGATTTTGATACAGCTATGTCTGGCCCTGATTAATGAGGACATAACACATACAGCTCATTAGTTGCAGGAGGTGGGTGAGTTAATGATTATAATGCCATAATCAGTGATTACAGAATACCCTAAAATGCAATGTCTTAAAATTAAGTCACAATTAAGGATTGAAGATTTGAATTATACATTTCAAAATGAAAGCGGCAATGTCTATGTAACAATAGGCAGATTCCCAAGGTTGGTACCATTCAATTCAAAATTGCTGCTCACTGTCACAGGCATGGTACCCACCCTCAAGGCAATCACAACCTAATAGGGCAGACCGATGCTAAACAACTATTTATACATCAGAATTTGGTGACTGCAGTAATCTAAGAATAAACAAAGGGCTAAGGAAGCAAAGTGGAGGGAGAGAAATCCCACTAGAGGAATAAGCAAAGACTTCATAGAAGACGTGATACCTGGAGTGGATTTTGACGGGTATCCTAGTTTTCCAGATATTTTGTTCCAGACAAAGGGCCATGAACAGAAACACAGGCATGAGAAAGAAGAAATGTGAAGATGGACTGGCACATAGTGTGTGGTTTGGAGAGCAGAGAGCAAAATGTTAGAAGCTTTAAATATTTTGTTTACTTACGAGTTTGGTCTTAATCCTGTGAAGTGGTACTTGACAATGTGGAGGCAGAGCAAAGCTAGAAGAAAAATACAAACACTGATGCCACTGAGGGAGCTGTGGCAATAGTCTCAGTAAGAGATGGTAAGAGTGGAAGGAGGGCCATTGACTTGAAAAGGAAGGGGAAGTGGAGACTGGATCTCCTTAATTTTTGTTGGAGCTGAGCCTTAAGATGGAAACCACCAGCAGATGCTGCTATTCCTGTTAATTATACCCAAGTCTCACTGACTAAGGTAGATCTTACCACTTATTTTTAACCAGCTTTCACTTATGTTTAATGTTAATTGATAAAAAGAGACCCCAAAGTATACTTTAATTGGAACCACTACCCTCATAGGGCTATACAATAAACATATTCTGGTTTTGTCTATGAATATTATATCTACCACCTTTTTTTATTCTATGGCTATAGTAACGAATGCTCCAAAAATAATCCAGGTAACTTTTTTTTTTGGATATTTTTCATAACACTTAAACTTATTCTAACCAGAATTTCATTATAAGGCATCTAGGTTACAAGTCAAAAAGACAGATATAGGTCCCATCTACCCTTGATGGATCTTCTATGCTTTTAGAAATGTATGCCATTGATTTGTTGACAGCAATGTTAAGAGAATTTGGGGTTGTTGGAAGAAAAGTAAGTTTCTCTGTTTGTTCTTCAGCATCTCACATTATCTGAAGTGATCTCTAAAGAGTCGGGATGAGAAGTGCTGGGTGTGAGTCCGTTTGGATTTCTGGCAGGAAGCATGCTCTTGCCAGTGAACTGTGACTCTGAATCAGGAGTTGGCAACTTTTTGCCAGGGTTCTGCCAAGGTGACATTTGGAGAGCAAGTCCTGGGGCAAGGCGGGTTGTGAGTAAACGTTAGGTGCAGAGGGAGGAGAGTGTGGCTGGATGAAGCAGGATGCCTACGTCAGCTATAACAACCCTGGAGGGCAGAGGCCAGGAGGGTGCTCTCCACCATCCACAGCCCTGTTGGCCACACACACGTATGAAGGAAGAAGGGAATGGTGCCTCTCACAGTGACGACCCCAACTAACAAACAAGCAGAAACCCAGCCAACATGAGGTATCGGTATGCTGCGGCTGAAACGCAACGTGCAACATGCACACACACGCACTTACATCTGTGTCTATGATTCTCGTCTAGTGAGAAAAGGGATCTGAGACCGTTATATAAAACAATGCTGACTTAAAATCACTTTTGGTAAAGACATATTGGAGTGCATATTTTGGGCCACACCACAGATACCTGATAAACAATTGCTAAACCAATAGCTTATCTTACTTAAATTCTTATATGATGTGTTTTCCTTTTCCTCTTGCTGGTGTAACAAATTACCACATACTTAGGGACCTAAGGAGTCCCTGTGTGGTGCAAGCAGTTACCATGCTCAGCTGTTCATCGAAAGGTTGAAAGTTTGAGTCCACTCAGAGGCACCTTGGAAGACAGACCTGACAATCTACTTAGAAAAAATCACCATTGAAAACCCTATGGAGCACAGTTCTACTCTGACACACGTGAGTTTGAATTGACTTGATGGCAACTGGCAATAGTGATTTAAACAATACGAATTGATTATTTCAGAGTTCTGGTGGTCAGACGTCTGAAATGGATTCCTCTTGACTAAAATTAGGCATCGGCAGGGCTGAATTTCTTTCTGAAAGCTCTAGGGGAGAATCTTTTTCCTTGCCCTTTCCAGCTTCTAGCAAACACCGATTCCTGGGCTTGTGGCCCTTGTCCTCCATCTTCAAAGCCAGCAACATTGGACTAGTCTTCGTGCTGCCGTCCTTCATGATCTGTCTTCTGAGTTCCTCTCCCACTTTTAATGGCCCTTTGTGATCATGCTAGGTCCACCAAGACAATCTCCTTGTTGTAAGGTCAGCTGAGGAGCAACTTTAATTCCATCTACAATTTTAACTCCCCTCTGCCGTATCACCTAACACAGTCACAAGTTCCATGGTCTCATCCTTTATTTTTTCCATTATTTTTCCTAACAAATGATGCGATCTCTAATGTAACGTATTTTTACACATACGCGTGGTAGGTAATTGGCTGAGATACTATTTTTCCTTCATTCTCCGTATAATTTCTCTTTCCTTTCAATTACTCCTTCTACTCTATTTGAAGCAGGTAGCCAGGCTTTGTCATTCAGGTCTTAAGGATTCTACTAAGGCTGTAAGTAGAAGTGTCCTAAAATCAGAGGGGTTTTCTGGGCTTTCATAAAAGCTACAGCCCACTGAAGAAATCATCTTTGCCACCGAAGAGGGATGGTGTGGAGAATGAGTGTCTGTAAGGAACATCAGTCAGGATAGTGGAGAGCCCAAAGACTGAGAGATGGGGTACGCCACCAAACAGGCTATGGGTACAGGACTTTGCCCCGTATCAGTGATCCCAGACAGGTGAAAAACCTTGGAGGAGAATGATGCATATACACAGGTTTTTCCCTTCCCCAAAGACCAGTTCCAAGCATTACTCGCAGGCAGCAAAGCACCTGGACCAAAGGGAAGCATGACTGTTAAGACAATGGGCATCCCTCTGGTGACGCAGGATGTTGACTAATGATGAACCAACCTCATCCTCCAACGTCTTGGTCCTGCATCGGTCCCTGGGACCTGTGCCCAAAGCTGCAGAACCAGGACCAGGAGAGCCCCAAGAATTTCCAATATTGAATTTCCCTCCAGTCCTGCTTCGTAAGGGTCAGATTAGTTGATTTAAATAATATCAATAAATGTGCTATTTCTCACATACCTGAGTTTTTAAATTGAGCGTCTTTAAATAAATCACTTACATGTTAAAGATCCTCATACAGGATGTATGGTGATGCTGACTGTTCAATATGTGCGACCAAGTGTAATAATGCCCAGTGTGTGTGTGTGTGTGTATACACACACATCAAAAAACCAAACCCACTGCTGTCAAATTGATTCTGACTCACAGCAACCCTATAGGACAGAGTGGAACTGCCCCACAGGGTTTCTAAAGAGCCACTTGAGGATTCGAACTGCCAACCCCTTGGTTAGCAGCCAAACCCTTAACCACTGGGGCCACCAGGGCTCCATATATACATACATAAAACCAAAAACCAAACCCAGTGCTGTCGAGTTGATTCTGACTCATAGCGACCCTACAGGACAGAGTAGAACTGACCCATAGAGTTTCCAAGGAGTACCTGGCGGATTTGAATCACTGGCCCTTTGGTTACCAGCCATAGCACTTAACCACTAGGCCACCAGGGTTTCCATATACATACATCCATATATGTATATACATATATATGCATATGTGTGTATATATATATACACATACATAAAATCCCTTTTAGAATTAAAGATTTAATGCAGGTTTAAAAAAAATAACTTAAACATCGAAGCAAAGCAAGCTACGCTTTTACAACATGGCTAAAAACTATCCCTCTAGCCACATCTCACCCCTTGACCCGAGAAAGGTGGCTTAACTCTCCACGTTTTTTTTTTTTTTTTTTCTTTTTGCTGCTTCTTTAGGTGCATTTAGTGCTCATATCCTCTCCGGCCTATTCATCCTCCAAGGCCCAGTGCAAATGTCCTATTCTCTGTGCAGACATCTGTTTCCTCCCCACAATGCTCACAGTATCCTTGCAGATACTTCTGTTAGCACTTTTATTGCATTTTAAATATTTTATTTGTTCTTCCATCCTCTTTCCTACACTGCTCCTTCCGAACAATTCTCCATCCTTGCCAGCTCTGGCACGGTATTATTTAGGCTCTCTTGCCAGCTGGAATTCAATTGCTTTCTGCCAACAGGAGGTATCTACAGGAGCTTGGAGAGAGGGAGGAAAGGGAGGTGGAGCTTTAGCTTCCCGGCTCTCCCCCTGCTGGAGGATGGGGTGCTTGCCCATGCCTGAGTCTCTCCAGCATTATAGGTTGTCACTGGCTCCAGCTTTCACTGCGCTCCCATAATATCATCTCTCTTGCCCTTGCTTCTTCAGGCCTGGGGATAGTAATGGCTTCCCACTGTTACTAGTTTCTGGGTGCCTCAGCATACCTCGTTTGTTCCCTTAAACCTGCACATACCTCTAAGTAGCACTTTCATAAATGTTGGATTTTATTTCCTCACAGGAGCCTGATTGATAACAGTCATCTTATTCCCATAAAATTTAGCACAATGCCATAGAGCTCAAACCATGTTGACTGAATTCAATTGTGTATCTGCATTGCTCAAGAGCCAACAATCTATTACTCCGTGACAAGAAAATATGTATTAACAGAAATATAAAGTTAAAGTTGCTGCTCTCTCTGAGTCTTCCCTAAGCTTAAGTCCAGCAAAATCAGTAAACTGTGTCATAGATAGAAAAACACTGTAAATCCAAATGTGCGCCCCAAGGTTTCAGTCGGTCTGATTTTTGAAAGTCTTAGATTGTGCGCTTCCTTTTGGCTTGCTCAAACCCAACATTTGCAATTTATAGTTTCAATGGAAGTGGAAAGCTTTGGTGTCTCTAGTAGATGTGGGAGGTGAGGAAATGCATGGAGAATTGCTCTTTCAGGAGCCTGAGTGGGTTCATGGCTTAAAGAACTCAGCAAGTTAGAATACAGAACAATCACACTGTTCCAGGAACACTGTCCCCCCAAGGAGCAAAAATCCAGATGGATAGTTTTATGATGAATAAGCATCATGGTATGAATGGAAACACTATGAATCATTTTAGAACAACTGCTAGTGACTGTCCTTGAGGAAACCAAAGGAAAAGAATAGTTTTAACAAGCGCTGAAGATAAATTAAGAGGGAAAGCAGGGGGTTGTGGGACTGTGCTCAATGATAAAAGGACAAACAGAAATCTGGAGCAAGAGACAAGAAATTTGTTAATAGATTGTTGCTGGAAATTTTGGTATACAAAGAAAAGACACTTAAAAGCACAAACAGGAAATTAAATCAAGGAGCTGTTTACAGAGAATAGAGACCTAAGTCAATTAAAACAGACATCCCCCACTAAAAAATGCTTACCAACCTGTTTAGTGGTTTATCTCCACTGCCCCTCACCCTCAATCCCAATTCCTTCAGCCTTCCTTAATAGTTCTGTTTTGCTAATTTTTTATTCATTGTATTATTCGTCTCTTGATCAAGTCCAGCTTCCCCATACTTTTCTACAAAGTGGAATCTCCCCTAAGTAGGTGTCTTAGTTATGTAGTGCTGCTGTAACAGAAATACCACAAGTGGATGGCTTCAACAAACAAGTTTATTCTCTCAGTCTAGTAGGCTAGACGTCCAAATTCAGGGCATCAGCTCCAGGGGAAGGCTTTCTCTTCTGTTGGCTCTAGAGGAAGGTCCTTGTCATCAATCTTCCCCTGGACTAGCATACTGTCAGTGCAGGGACCCCAGGTACAAAGGGCACACTGTTCTCCTGGCTCTTGTTTCTTGGTGCTATGAGGTCCCCTGTCTCTGATTGCGTCTTTCTTTTATATCTCAAAAGAGATTGGTTTAAAACACAACCTAATCTTGTAGACTGAGTCCTGCCTCATTAACATAACTGCCTCTAATCCTGCCTCATTAACATCATAGAGGTAGGATTTACGATGTATAGGAAAATCACATCAAATGACAAAATAGTGGAAAATCACACAATACTGGGAAATATGGACTAGCCAAGTTGACACACACTTTTTTGGGGGACACAATTCAGCCCATAATTGTAGGTATAAACTAATTCCTTTTTTTCTTATCATTAACAATATTTTATTGTGTTTTCGGTGAAAGTTTACACAGCAAATTAGTAATTAACAATTACTACACAAGTTGTTTGGAGATGTCGGTTATTTTTCACAATGTGACACATTCTCATTTATTCCTTTCTAGATGAGACAAAAAAAAAAAAAATTTTTTTTTTTTTTTTAGATGTTTCACTTCCATAATCTGGTGTCCCTGTCCTCTTAGCCTTTCATCTTTGCTTTAGAGTAACTGTTGACCATTTTGTCTCATATAGATGATATTTGAAAGGTGCACAGTACTTACTGATAACATTCTTTTTTTTATGAGCCGATTTGTTATTTAGCTAAAAGGTGACCTCAGGGGGTAGCTTTGGTTCAAGATTTATGGAGTATCTCAGGGTAATAACTTTGGGGAGTCCTCTAGTCTCAACCAGTCTAGTAAGTCTAGAATTTTTTTTAAAAAATTGAGTTTCACATTTTTTTCCCATTCTGCTGTGGTCCTGATCAGAACATGTTAGTGGTAGCTGGGCACCATCTAGTTCTTCTGGTCTCAGGGTAGATGAGGTTGTGGTTCATGTAAACTGTTAGTCTTGTAGAATAATTTCTTCTGTGAGTCTTTGGTTTCCTTCTTTGTCTTTTGCTCGGGGCAAGAGAGACCCGTAGTTTATCTTAGATAGCCACTCACAAGATTTTAAGACCTCAGGCACTACTCACCAAACTAGGATGTAGAACATAAACTTTGTGAACTATGTTATGCCAATTGATGGCATTGTCCCTTGAGACTATGGTCCTAAGTCTTCAAACTTAGCAAATCAATCTTGCAAGGTATTTGGGTATGTCCAGGAAATATTCATAACTGTGCCCCCATGTGCTTTATTGTATATATGAACACACATGCATGCACACACATCTATATACATACGTACATATATATGTACGTATGTATATATATAAATCTGTTGCTGTTGTGTCCATTCCGACTCATAGTGACCCTATAGGACAGAGCAGAACTGCCCCCATAGGGTTTCCAAGTTGCAGCTGGTGGATTCAAACTGCCGACCTTTTGGTTAGCAGCCAAGCTCTTTAACACTGTGCCACCTGGGCTCCATATATATGTATAAAAAAACCAACCCACTGCCGTAGAGTCGATTCCAACTCATAGCAACCCTATATAGATACATGTATATATGCACACATATACATACCTATACACATATATACATATGTAAAATTTTAACATGTCTCCTAATTTGTAATATATGCATACTTTCATAGTCCTGAAGTATATTATTTGTCAAGCATGATAAAAGAAAATTTCTATGTAAATTAATAGTCAAAATATATTGTAAAAGGAAAGCTTAGCCTGATAAAATACTGCAATATACTTATGCATTAATTAAAGCAGATTCCTAAATAATATCTATTCAGCCATGCTTTCAATTATTCTGCTTAGAGTAATTGAAAATATTAAAATTTCATTTCTATAAAATTACTCAATAGTCTAGAATTCTTTCCAGTAATTGAGACTGTTCTGTGTGTATACATTGAAATTCTCTATAATTATTTCGATAGACTTAAGATCACTTGTATTCTTTCTAAACTGTGCAATCTAAAAATCTGGAACATAATCTTTACTCCGCCTTGTAATCTGCTTATAGAAGTTTTAAGGAGTGATTCTGAAACTCGACTCTGATGATTAGTCTATATTAGGCACTGAAAACAAAAGAAGAAAACACACTGAGTCGACCCTATGGGATAGAATAGAACTGCTCCATGGGGTTTCCAAGGAGCAGCTGGTGGATTCAAACTGCACAGGCTCTTTAAAATGACTATATTAGGCACTGACTCTTTAAAATGACTCTGTCTGTCTGTCTATCATCTATCTATCCATCATCCATCATCCATCCATCCATCCATCCATCCATCCATCCATCCATCCATCCATCCATCCATCCATCCATCCATGCATCCATCCAATCTCTCTATATACACCAGGTCCTATGTGCAATAAAGCCTACACTACACCAACACGTCTGCTTCTTTTTCTGTACTTTAATTTCCAGAGAAAGAAGGAGATAAACCTAATATGTGTTGAGTGTCTGCTGTGCATTTAATTCCTAAGGCAACTCAATGACATAGACATGATTATTATCATCCTTTTGTAATGTAAGAACATAAAGCTAAGCAATGTTGAGTAAATCATCCAAGGTCGCAAGTTGGTCACAGGCAGAGCTGCTATTTGAACACAGGTCTGTTTTACTCCATGCTTAAAAGCATGACTCCAAATCCCTATTTGCCACTGGCTACTACATGACTTAGGTGAGCTATTTCCATTCTCGAAGCCTTAGCTTCCTCCATAGGAAGAGCAGACGATAGTGACTACCATGTAAGGTGCTTGAGAGGATGGTATGAGAAACTACGTAGAGGATTATCATAGTGCTCCAAGCATGGAAAACATTCATGCTAGCAACAACAAATGCCCCAAGAGGAAAATTATGACTATTATCAATGATTTTTTTAATTAAAAATAACAAAAATAAAGGAACTATAGCTATCTGAGATACATTCTTACATCCTTTAACAATAAACAATTTTCTGCACTTTCTGTTTCTATGTGATTTGGCAAGTGCTGATCATGTGCTCATGTCATTTCTTGACCAGGTGGAAAGCTCCTATAAATAAATAACTTGGCTTCAAAACTCCTTGGTAAGCCTCACAGTGCCCAGCAGAGTAATTCCACAAAAACATTCATTGATTTGTTGATTAACTCATTGGGTTTACCAATGGAAATTAACTGAAATTATTTTGTAAAACTGAATTGTTTTATAAAATTGAATAGTAAACAGGCTGTACTTCAAATAAGTGAAAATATTTTTATTAGACATGGTCTAAAAACAGAGCCCTGGTGGCACAGTGGTTAAGAGCTACGACTGCTAAGCAAAAGGTCAGCAGTTTGAGTCCACCAGTCGCTCCTTGGGAGCCCTGTGAGGTAGTTACACTCTGTCCTATACAGTCACTATAAGTCAGAGTCAAATCGATGGCAATGGATTTGTTTTCTTTTTTTTTTTGGTTTGGTCTAAGAACATAATGCTTATATATACACTGATAAGTATGAAAGTTAACGGTGAAACTTAGATGAAGCCAAGTGGTTTAACAGAAAGTGGCGAGGATTGAAAGCTGAGTAGAACAAATTTATTGGTGTGGTACAAATACAGACTTATTTTTCTCCCATCGCCACCTTCAAATGTGGTCTACTCAATCTTTGCTTCCCACTCCTTCACGTGTAAGTTTCTGGTCACCCTTAGCCCAGTTCAGTATTAAATGATCCACTTTAAACTTCAATCTCATGTCCTCTTCTCACCTTAGGCCGGGCTGGACCTCTGTCTCATGATTTTGGAGAGAGGAATAAGGCCTATCATGATCATTTGTTCCTGTTCCGGCTTCTCCCCCTTCTTTTTTTTTTTTTTTTAATTTCCCTTTCCCTTGAAGGGGAAGAACAGAGCCTGAGAGAAAGAATGGAGAAAACCTCTACTGTAGTTCTTCCGGGGACGCTGAAGTCTTCAGCGTGGCAGGCATCTAAACGGTGGTGCTCTCAAGAGGTTCACGGGAGATTTCTACTGATGACTCATAGCTCGCTGACACAGGAGATGTGCCCTAGTGTATATGTTTGCAACTCCTCCTCCCAGCAGTACACCTCACGTTTCTTATTATTGGATGGGTAGCCAGCAAGACAGCTCAACCCATTTACCTTCTGTAATGACAATATGGCTTAATGGAAACTTGCTCACCATTACCTCCCATGTACGACATACCCGCTACCCCACTGTTGTACCTTCTCCCTGAACTTTCTCTCTCCCATTTGTTCCAATAAGCATCAATGGCACATCACCAAATCCCCACCCTAAACTGATGCCCAACCAGGTAAAAAAGTGCAATCCCCCCTCATTGTAGGGTTTTATTTTTGAGGGGAAATGTCATTCCACTAGCATGAAGTATCCACATGGCAGCTGTCCTACCAGAGCGGCATTTCATCACATACCCGCAACTCCCTCATTAGAATGTGAGGATTGGCTCGCCTGATTTGTGCATTTGGGAGAAGAAAATGGCCATAGTGGCTCAGCCTCTTCCTTTTCTTCTTTCGTCATCTGTCAGCAAAGCACATGTTCTCATCTGCTCTGGGTCATATAGAAAGCTAGGCAGATCAGGGTGTCATGCCTGCCAAGTAGTGACCCCATCTCTCGGAGACCCCTTCACTTGATTTAAAGGACTAAGGGAGTTAGTGCATAGCACTATCCTACCAGACCTTACTCTTTATGTATACAGGCTGAAAAGGGGTAGTTGGGTGGGGTAGCCAAGCTGATCTCTAGTATCCTGGGAGGATATGTCTGGGCGGCTCTCTTTAGAACATGATGATACACAGTGCTTAATGCCGCAGCTTTGAGGCTTTAGTTGTAAATTTAAAACCACAGGAAAATGTCACTGAGCAGGAAGGCAGGAGACCTGATTTTTACAAAAAGCCCTTTTTCCTCTTAGAGCTTCATGTAGCTCATCACTAAAAGGACAGGCAGAGTGGCACTAATTAAAGCATTCCTCTAGCTGCTACATTTTCTAATACCACACTGGAGTATGGATTATAAACATTTGTGTGTGTGTGCATAGCAACTATCTATCTACTTAGCTACCTGCCCACCTACCTACCTACCTACCTACCCACCTATCCATCACATAAAATACGTCTTTATGTCATATAAGGAAACCCTGGTGGCATAGTGGTTAAGGGATGCAGCTGCTAACCAGGTGGTCAGCAGTTCGAATCCACCAGGCGCTCCTTGGAAACTCTATGGGGCAGTTCTACTCTGTCCTATAGGGTTCCTATGAGTCGGAATCAACTTGATGGCAACAGGTTTGGTTTTATCATATAAAGCCAGACAGATAATGGTTCAACAAAGTAGGTGTTTTTTGTTCCCCATAAGATTCTGAACAAGTGCTCAGGCTCATGTTTAGCTCATCGTCATGTGGTCATGCAGCGATCCAGGCTCCTATCTGTGGTATCCTCACTGCTTAGTGTCTCTTCATCCTTTGTGTCTAGCTGGCAGAAGAGAAATGTACGTGAAAGAGAACAGATAGAAGGGTATGAGTCAGTCCCAGAGCAGCATATATCAATTCCTTAGTCTTCTAGCCGCATCTGCAGGGAGGCTAGGAAATACAGTCTAGCTTATGCCTGAAGAAAGAGAGAGTTATTTTTATGGACAGCTGGTGGTCTCTACCATGATGCAGTAATATGGTTTATATTCAAACAGTGCTTCAACTTGGTTTTTGAAGTAATCCCTGTTTCTATAGTGTTTTCTGCCCACAGCCCTTTAGGTTCACCTGAAAGCAAAGGTGGAGACAGGGCTAAGGTAGTTTATTTTTAAGGCGCCTCCAAGAGGAGCGAAGTAGTGGGGAGAGTCAGAGAGGCAAGAACAAAAAGTAAAAGTAAATAAGGGGAACATTATGGAGCTAGTTACCACTGTAGGCAACTGGGGTTTAGTCCTTTAGGGATCCTCTGAGGATCTGTGTAGATGTGCCTTAGAACTGTCCTTCAGAAGGAGAGGGGCTTGGGGTATCCACTGACTCCTGACCCCTGTTGGTTGTCAGATGCCTGGGAGGAGTGACACTTCCTACCCCGAGCTGGATGTGTGAGCTCCCTCTACTCTGGGGACCGTTTGGAAGTGGAAGAGAGACTCCCAGGGCTCCTGAGGCAGGGCTATCAACATGCACACCACTGCTGTAGCCGAAACTAGAGGGAGCCCAAATGACAGTGGTGTGGGGCGCTCACAGAGCCCACTGAAGCCGGAATGGTAAAATGAGACCTACTGTAGAAAAAACACAGAAGACACTGCTGTATTTCCCAAATACACATTTTCCAAAATACAGTTTTGAAAACATATTCCTCTAGACCCTCAAGGGCCTCTATATAATAATTATTGACTGTTGGTAATGACAGTTCCCTTATTTTTCATTATCCTCTCAGGTCACTAGCTAAAAAGTTTAACTGCTTACTGTGAAAAGGACAAATCACTCCCCGCCCCCCCAATTTACTTTTTAAATACTAGGAAAACTTGAAAAAAAATTTTTTTGGTGGCATTAAAAAGCTCTTCTTCCTAGGTTGCTACCTCCTTACCAAGACTTGTCCTCATTAATTCATGTGTTCGTTCGTCATCCGTTAATTTCACAAAACATTAATTTCCCACTCTGTGTTATTCTCTGTGCTTACTACTGAAGACAGAAATAAAAACAAGTGCGTTCCTCGCGCTCAGGAGGGTTGCGGTAAAAATGACAGACGTGCAAATCATTACAGTAACATTTAGCAATCCTGAAATCTCAGAAATAAATAGCACTCATTTTCTGAACAGCAGAGGGTTAAATATAAAGTGCTAAAACTTTATGGGGGAAATATTTAAAAATAATTCACTTCATCAAACTTTCCCCTTAAACAGAGATTGTGAAACATAATTTAAACTTATTCTTAAAGACTTTGGTAATAGCATCAATTACCACAAAACGTCACAGCAGGCAAACCCCTTCTTCCCAGTCCCACCACACTGCTGCACTAAGTAGATAAACAAGCCTTCAGGGAAACATGCTGCCAACCTCAAAAGGCACTTGAGGACCACTGAGTGGGTTATCCACCCACCACCCTGTCTTCAGTGGCTGCAGGGCTGATCGTGGGTTGACTACAGCAGTTGTTCTATACGTTGCTCACCATGGTCCTTGGTTTCTCCCTTAACAGCTGCTCAGTTCTGTTGCCGCTGCTGCTGCGATTTTGAGATTCCCCTCTTCTTCCTATTGTCTTTTCATTCCTGCCTCTCTGCCACTTCCTATCTTCTGCACAGAAAGGCTAAACTTTGTGAGACCTGAGGCCAAGGAAGGGGCTCAGATGTGTATCGGCTGCCATCTTTGAGAACGAACTCACTGGTGAGTCCCTTGTTTATTGTTTAAAAACTGTTCTTTAATGCTGGAAGGCTTTAAAACGTTAGTTTTTGTTATTTTGTTTGTTTTTATATTGTTTTGTTTAGTTTACTTCCATATCTTTAGCTGTTCTAGAATTGTGGAAGCTCCAAATTACTATTACCTCAATCAGTGTAAGGAGCCCTGGTGGTTAAGCACCCAGCTGCTAACTGACAGGTCAGCAGTTCAAACCCACCAGCTGCTCCATGGGAGAAAGATGTGACAGTTTGCCTCCACAAAGATTACAGCCTTGGAAACCCTATGAGGCAGTTCTACCCCGTCCTACAGGGTCGCTATGAGCTGGAATCAACTTGACAGCAATCGGCGTTTGCTTTGACCAGTGTATCTCAAACGTTACTGCAAAATCATCTAGAGACCTTGCCAACACAGATTCCTGTGAGCTGCCACTGCTTTCTGATTCAGTAGGTTTGGGAAAAAGCTCTTGAATTGCTATTTCTAACAAGGTCCCAGGTGAGGCTGATGTTGCTGGTCCAAGAACGCACTTGAAGTTGTAATTATGTAAGTTTCTGAGGCTGTACTGTATGTACATTATAAGGTATTTTATAATAAATACGGTAAGAGATATATGAAGTGATTCTACATATACAAAGAAGAGAGGGACCTCTCTGGTCTGGGATTATTAGCAGATTAGCATATACTAGCCCAGACTTTTTAGTGACATATTCCATTTACTTCCACTGATTTTTATACACCAGCATTTGGAAAATCACAGAAACGCAAATGGGTGAGAGACAGTTTGAAAATGTCCAGCATTGACATATTTTTCTTCGGATTTAAGTGAGTTTTACAGACAAAATTCACTCAATAGTTTTTATTTTAAATCTTCTTTTGGGACAGGCTTTTGTTTCAAGTCTTCTCACATGTATCTAATAGGCTTAGGAAACGTAGCCTTGGTAGAGAATTTTTAGGGTTTCATTCAGGCGCAAACCCTTGCTAAGATTTGCATTTCTAACCAGTTCCCAGGAAGTCATACGTAAGAATCACCTGGGGATCTTGTTAAAATGTAGATTGATTCAGTATATCTGGGGTGGAAACACAAATTCTCGGCAGGGAACTTGTTAGAAATGCAAATTCTCAGCAGGGGCTTGAACCGGAGTGAACCACTAAGAAGCCCTGAGGATTTTAGAAGATTCAGTTGACTTAAATGAGGCATCATCCCCTTTGCTGGGCCTTCTAAAGAGATTAGAGCTCATCAAACAGTGCTCCTTAATCAAGGGCGAATCAATTCGGTCAAACATGTCCTCTGGTGTGACTTTTAATGATCTAAAAATCAGCCCTGAAGTTAAATCACTCACCACAGAGAGGCGTCACTCAAAAGCCTTGCAATTATCCTGACTAAAGAGCTAACATAAGAAACATAGAATGGCTCCTTTCTTTCTTTCTTTGAAACTTCTCCATAACTCAAGACAGATTGCTGAGCCCAGCTAAAATCAGACAACGCCTTTGTTAAGTCATGAAAACGAGCTCTGGCCCTCTCTCTGTTCAGGAACAAGCATCCTGCGACCCAGGATCGGCTCTGGAGGGAAAATGTGCTTGCTGGCCCGCAGTTTTACAGAATCCCAAAGCCAACCAGCACAGCTTCCAAAAGTATGGTCTTCAGCACAGTGGGTTGTGCCAACACGCCGCCACACCTCCAGAGGGCGCTCAAATGCCTGGCGCCAATGACTCTGCCTGTTTAAAAAGCCCCCACAAGGATGCTCATTTCTGTAGTTGTGGAAAACTGTGCAGCCGACTGGAAATCTTCTGTAATGGGAACAGTGAAGATGTGGATGTTGAACAGCACAGGTAATCCACAGTCCTTTGAAACAATACCCCAGCTTCCTTCCTCACCATATACTAGCAGAGATACCAAGAGAATAACTAAGTGGAAGGACTTTTTTTTTTTTTTTTTCCATTTCCCAGGAGGCTTTTTTTTTCATGCAAAGAATGCTGTAATCAAGCAAAGTGAGGAAGGAAGGGTGAAAAGCAAGATGTGTTGGTAATCCTGAATGGCAAACCCAATTCACACATGTGACACCACTCGACATTCACTGAACCCCTCCTATCCGTTCACCACAAGAGTTAGGAACCTCAGGGAACGGTTTGCGACACCTGGCCTTCCCGTTCCTCACCCCCATCTGCTACCTGAAATATAGCTCTCTGATACACGGAACCAAGAGTTACTGCCCTCCTGTTTGCAGCAGAGCCCTGGTGGCTCAGTGGTTAAGTGTTTGGCTGCTAACGAAAAGGTCGGCAGTTCAAATCCACCAGTTGCTCCTGGAAACCCTATGGAGCAGTTCTACTCTGTCTTATAGGGTCACTGAGTCACAATCAACTCCATAGCAACGGATTTGGGTTTTTTTGGTACCTGTAATCGGTTCATATTTACCCAAAATTTCATAGAGCTAGCTACACATATTTACCCACAATTTGACAGAGCTAGGTATACCAGGTGGCACAGTGGTGTGTGATCAGAAAGTCAGAGATTGGAAACTACCAGCTGCTCCCCAGGAGAAAGATGTGGCAGTCTGCTTCTGTATCCTTGGAAACCCTACAGGGCAGTTTCTACTTTGTCCTATAGGGTCACTGTGAGCCAGGACTGACTCCACGGCTAAGGGTTTGGTTTTGATTTTTAGCTATACCAGTTTCCAACATGTCTTCTATAAACATTCCCCCACTTTGACTCTCAAACACTGCATGGAGTTCACTTGTATTAGAAAGAAATGACTTCCCGCACTTTACAGATATAGCTCCAAATGCCTATAATTCTCAAAGTATCCTTAATTCATAAAAGTCCTCAATAAATGTGTGCTGAATCAGTTAAATAAGGAAACTGAGGCTCTGAGAAATGAAATAGTACGTTCTGTTTCCTGCCACTTTACAAGGTTACCTGCAAGGAGTCTATCTCTATCAAGGACGGCCATACAACCTTCCTCAGTAAGCCTTCCTTTAAAGGATTTTAAAAGCCAGTTACGGATTCTGGAGTTTATTGACATACAAAAACACCGTCCCAGATGCCTAACATTTAATGATGAATAAGATGAATTCTAGTCCCTTGAGGTGCTCTTCGTCCAGAGGAAGAAACAAATCGGCAAAAGGATCATGGCAGTACAATGCGATGGACGTTAGATTCAGGTGGAGTCACAGAGGTGAGGAACTACCACTGAAGAAGTCAGGAAGGTATGACAGAAGGGAAAAACGCCTCTTATTGCCCTCCTGCTCCTTTCTTCCTTTTCTTTTTATCTATTCACTCCTTTGACCCCTTCAGGCTTCATATTTTATAGACTTTTAATATTTATTTCACTTGTTAAAATTATATGATTTCATGAAAATAACTGGAACTATAAATACTAGGAACCGGATGAAGCACAGGCATCCTTTTATAATAGCTAACATATCCCTGTAAATGAACGCAAGAAATTTTCCTGTTAGGAAAATATTTCCCCTACCCTCAATACTTAAACAGTCAAATTACCAAAAGTAGCAGCCTTTCCTGCTTCTGCGTCTGAAATAGCCTATGTGCCACCAGATCCCAGCAGAGTGAAAAGCACTCTTCAGAAGCAGAAGACCTCATTCGGGTCTCTGGCACACCTTTCAGTACATTGTGAGGAAAATAGTAATTTTGCAAATGGAACTTCCCAATTGCAAACATCAATGACCTCCAAAATATGAGGAGTGGATTCTCTTTTTAAAAGCTGTACCTCTGCTATTTAAACGGAAGTCTGGACTGACAGATGTGGCCAAAAGGTCGACCAACTCAGGCATCAGAAGACAAGCACTGAAGATCCATTGCAGAGTAAGCAAGTGGCCTTGCCTACGTGGTGAGAAAAAGACACATTTAGAGACTCTGAGGAGGAGAATTTTATGGTGTGCAGGAAACAGTTATTACTACAGAATATGGGGACGTGTATGTGTGTGCGTGTGTAAAAATACTTTTCTCTGTGCATATTATTTACATATCACATTAACACAAAAAATATAGCCTATTTCTAAAAATTTGAGATAATTTATAAAAACAGAAGTTATAACATTAAGGTACACTATTTAGCTAAAGGAGTCCTGGTGGTGTAGTGGTTAAGTGTTCTGCTGCTAATCAAAAGGTTGGCAATTTGAGTACACCAGCTGCTCCTTGGAAACTCTATGGGGCAGTTCTACTCTGTCCTGTAGGATCTCTGTGAGTAGGAATCAACTCAGGTTTTTTTTTTTTTTTCACCTAAGGAGCACTGGTGGTACAACAGTTAAGTGCTCGGCTGCCAACTGAAAGGTTGACAGTTGAAACCCATGGACTAGCAATCTGCTCCCATAAAGATTCCAGCCTAGAAAATCCTATGGACCAATTCTACTCTGTCACAAGGGGTCACTATGAGTCGGAATGGACTCGACAGCACTTAACAATTTAGCTAAAAGCTGACCATCAACAACACAGAAACAGTTAATTGGAGAAAGAAAGATATAACCTAACACCAACAGTTGCCGTGCAGCCAATTCCAAATCACGGTGACCCCATGTGTGCAGAGTAGAACTGCTCCATAGAGTTTGCAAGGCTGTGACCCTTCAGAAGCAGGTCACCAGGCCTTTTTCTGAGGTGCCTCCAGGTGGGTTCGAATCTCCAATCTTTTGGTTAGTGGTTGAGCGCTTAACCATTTCCACTACCCAAGGGCTCTTAATCTAGACATTTCGTGATGTATGATTTATGATACGTCTTCCGAAGATACGGCCTCATCTTCAATTTGTTTCCTACTGTGACAGCTATGGAAACCCTGGTGGTGTAGTAGTTAAGTGCTATGGCTGCTAACCAAAGGATCAGCAGTTCGAATCTGCCAGGCGCTCCTTGGAAACTCTATGCGGCAGCTCTGCTCTGTCCTACAGGGTCGCTATGAGTCAGAATCGACTCGAAGGCAGCCAGTTTGGTTTTATGGTTATGACAGCTATTTCAAAAGAAACTGCACTCTATTTAACAACTTTTTTTTTTTTTTTTTTTACCAGGTTTGCTAACATTCCTTTAGTTAGGAATCTAGATATCCAGTGGCAAAATTCAGAAATGGAAGTAAATATTAAGTAAGCCAGAACTAAATATTCTTGTACTTTATGGAAGAATCAGAAATGCTAAAAACTTCATTTAAGAAAATGTGGCTCATTTGGAAGCATTTTCATCAAATGAAATCTATTACTTTAAACCTGAAATGGTAATTTGAGCACCTCGCTTAATTAGAGGTAAAGGTTCACACTTTCAGTTCTCAAATGAGTAACTGGATAAATGTAGATATAAACATTTCAAGTAATTAAAATGTCAACAAATGCTCTGAAATACAATAAATACACTTGTCTCTAACATCTGATCACATGTCCATGTTAAAAAAGAGAGAACAGAATCCTTTGGAAGATAATTTTTAAATGATTTCCAAAAATTTCAACAGGAATTCTTTCTTAAGAGGTACTAGATAAATAGATATATAGAAAGCATTTTTTATATGGAAAAAAATAGCATTCCCAGTAGGACTTTGTATAACTGTTTTGTCCTTATATACTGAGGTAGGCTCTGTATTGATAGAAGTTTCTCTTTTAGGAAAAAAAAAAAAAACTTCACCACGCTTTTTATTAACAATATATAAATTGTAGGCGATTATATACATTTTAGCCATGCCTTCTAAAACTCCTGTTTCAGAATTGTATATGTTATAGCATTTACCATAGTTGTCCTTATTCTTGCATACCTCTCAGTGTCTTCTTTTTCCTTGGTCGTGTTGTGCTGAGTTCCCCCATATTGCCTTTCCCTTCACCAGAATTAACACGTCCAGGGTCGCTATGAGTTGGAATCGACTCTACGGCAATCGGCTTGGTTTTCTGGTTTACTACCCAGTGATGACTCACCCTACCTTCCCGTGCTACACCCGGTAACCATCAAAGAACACTGCTACTCTCGACTTTATAAAAGTGATGTCATACAATATTTGTCCTTTGGTGACTGACTTATTTCACTCAGCATAATGTCCTCCAGATTCACCCATGTTAGAAGATGTTTTGTGGGCTCATCGTTATTCTTTATCATTGCGTAGTATTCCATTGAATGTATGTACCACATTTTGTTTATCCATTCATCCATTGATGGGGACTTCAGTTGTTTCCATCTTTTTGCTATTGTGAATAATGCTGCAATGAACACAGGTGTGTATATGTCCATTCCTGTCACTTATTTCCCTAGGATAGATATCTAGGAGTGGGATTGCTGGATCATACGGTGTTTCTATTTCTAGCTTTTCGAGGAAATATCATACCGTTTTCCATACTGGTTGCACCATTTTACAATCCTGTCAGCAGTGTATAAGAGTTCCAGTTGCCCCACAACCTCACCAGCAATTGTTATTTTCTGTTTTTTTTTTTTTTTTGATCAATGCTGTTTTAGCAAGGGTCATTGTAGTTTTGTTTTGCATCACCCTAATGGCTAACAATTGTGAGCACGTCTTCATGTGTTTGTTAGCCTCCTGAATGTCTTCTTTGGTGAAGTGTCTGTTCATGTCCTTTGCCCATTTTTTGATTGGATTGTTTGTCTTTTTGTTGCTGAGGTGTTGAAGTTTTCTATACATTTGAAAGATTAGACTGTTTTCAGATATGTCATTGCCAATTTTTTTCCCCCATCTGTAGGTTCTCCTTTTACTCTTTTGATAAAGCCTTTTGATGAGCGTAAGTGTCTAATTTTTAGGAGGTCCCAGTTGTCTAATTTATCTTCTGTCAATTGTGCATTTTCGGTCGTGTTTGATAGTATATTTATACCATAAATTAGGAACCCTAGTTTTTTCCCTATGTTATCTTCCAGGAACTTTATAGTTTTAGGTTTAACATTTAGGTCTCTGATCCATTTTGAGTTAGTTTTTGTGTATGGTGTGATGTATGGATCCTTTTTCATTTTTCTGCAAATGGTTATCTAGTTCTGCACCATCATTTCTTTATGAGATTATTTCTTCCCCATTGAATGGACTTTGGCCCTTTCTTGAAGATCAGCTGTCCACAGCTGGATCGATTTACTTCTGGATTCTCCATTCTGTTCCACTGGTTTATGTGTCTGTCACTGTTCTAGTACCAGACTGTTTTGATTACCGTGGCTGTATAGTAAGTTCTGAGATCTGGAAGCATGAGGCCTCCTACTTTGTTCTTCTTCTTCAAGAATGCTTTACCTATTTCGGGGCTTTTTCCTTTCCATATTAAGTTGGAGATTGGTTTTTTCATTTCATTAAATAATGTTGTTGTGATTTGGTTTGGGATCGTATTATATCTATAGATCGACTGGGTGGTATTTTCACAATGTTAAGTCTTCCAATCCATAAGCATGGAATATTTTTCCATTTATCTTTTGTTTTCTTCCAGTAGTGTTTTGTAGTTTTTCTTGTATAAGTCTTTTATATCCCTGGTTAGATTTTTTCCTAGGTATTTTATTTTATACTCTTGGCGGTTACTGTAAATGGTATTGTTTTCTTGACTCCCTTTTTGGAGTTCTTCTTATTACCGTAGAGGAACCCAACTGATTTTTGAATTCTGATCTTGTACCCTGCCACTTTGTTGAACCCTTCTATTAGTTCCTGAAACTTCCCTGTGGAATCTCTGGGGTTTTCTATATATAGGAGCATGTCATCTGAGAGTAGGGGTAGTTCTACTTCTTCCTTATCAAGGTAGATGCCCTTTGTTTTTCATTCTTGCCTTATTGCTCTAATTAGGAAGTCCAGTGCAATACTAAGAGTGGTGATACTGGGCATCATTTGCTCATTCCCATTCTCAAGGGGAATGCATTCAATCTCTCTCCACTGAGAATAATGTTGGTTGTTGGTTTTGTATACATGCCCATAATTATGTTGAGGAATTTCACTTCTATTCCTATTTTGCTGACAGTTTTTATCAGGAAAGGGTGTTGGATTTAATCAAATCCCTTTTCTGCATCAATTGAAATGATCATGTGATTATTTTTCCTGTTTTATTTATGTGGTGAATGACGTTGATTGATTTTCTAATGTTGAACCACCCTTGAATCTCTGGTATAAATCCCACCTGATAGTATTGTATTATTATTTTTTTTATATGTTGTTGTATTCTGTTCGCTAGAATTTTGTTGAAATTTTTGTGTCTATAGTCATGAGGAACGTTGATCTTTAATTTTTTTTTTTTGTAGTAACTTTGCCTGGCTTTAATATCAGGGTTATGCTAGATCATAGAATGAATTGGAGAATATTCCTTCCTTTTCTACATTCCGAAATAGTTTGAGTAGAATTGGTGTCAACAGTTCTCTGAACGTTTGGTAGAACTCTCCAGTGAAGCCGTCTGGGCCAAGGTTTTTTTTTTTTTTTTATGACATTTTCAATTTCTTTTTTATTATGGATCTATTTTTCATGGGTCAGCAGTTAGAATCTACCAGCTGGTCCTTGGAAACCCTATGGAAAGTTCTCCTCTGTCCTACAGGGTTGCTGTAAGTCATGAATTGGAATCAACCACATGGCAAAGGTTTTTTTTTTTTTTTTTTCTTAGCTTTTCTACATCTGTTTGTGTTAGTTTAGGTAGACAGTGTGTTTCTAGAAATTTGTCCATTTCTTCCAGGTTTTAAAATTTGTTAGAGTACAATTTTTCATAATATTCTGTAATGATTCTCTTTGTCTCGGTTGGTTCTTTTGTAATGTAGCTCATGTCATTTCTTATTTTGGTTATTTGCATCTTCTCATTTTTTTTCCTTTGTCAGTCTTGTCAGTGGTTCGTCAATTTTATTGATCCTCTCAAAGAACCAACTCCTAGTTTTGTTGATTCACTCTATTGTTTTTCTATTTTCTATTTCATTTTATCTGCTCTGATCTTCGTTTCCTTTCTTCTGCTGTCCGTGGACTTCGTCTACGGTTCCTTTTCTATTTGTCCAAGTTGTTGGGTTAAGTTATTGATTTTGGGCCTTCTTTTTTAATGTGTATTTATTGCTATAAATTTTCCTCTGCTGCTTTTGCTGTGTCCCAGAGGTTTTGGTATGTTGTGTCTTCATTCTCATTTAATTCTAAGAATTTTTAAATTTAATTTTTAATTTCTTCTCTGACTCAGTGGTTTTTAAGTAAGCTATTACTTATTTTTTTCATGTATTTAATTTTTTCCTTGCTTTTTCTGTTACTGACTTCTAGTTTTATAGTGTTATGATTGGAGAAGATGCTTTGTATTATGTCAATGTTTCTGAATTTGTTAAGACTTATTTTGTGGCATAGAATATGGTCTATTCTGGAGAATGATCCATGTGTGTTGCAGACGAATTTGTACTGTGCTGCTGTTGGATGGTGCCTTCTGTTTATGTCTACGAGGTCAAGTTGATTGATTGTGTTATTTAGATCTTATGTATCTTTACTGAGTTTCTTTCTAGTTCTTCTGTCCTTCACCAAAGTGATGTGTTAAAGTCTCCTACTCTTACTGAAGTTGTCAAGGATTTCATTTTACTTGGATCCACAATCAACACCCATGGAAGCAGCAGTCAGGAAATCAAACAACATATTGCATTGGGCAAATATGCTGCAAAAGACCTCTTTAAAGTGTTAAAAAGCAAAGATGTCACTTTGAAACTAAAGCATGCCTGACCCAAGTCACGGTATTTTCAATCACCTTATATGCATGTGAAAGCTGGATAACGAATAAGGTAACTGAAGACGAATTGATGCTTTTGAATTATGGTATCGGCAAAGAATATTGACTATGCCATGGACTGCCGGAAGAATGAACAAATCTGTCCTGGAAGTACAGCTAGAATGCTCCTTAGAAGCAAGGATGGCAAGACTTATCTCAGGTACTTTGGACATGTTATCCGGAGGTACTGGTCCCTGGAGAAGGACATCATGCTTGGTAAAGTAGAGGGTCAGCAAAAAGAGGAAGACCCTCAACAAGATGGACTGACAAACTGGCTGGAACATTAAGCTCAAACATAGCAACAATTGTGAGGATGGCGCAGGACTGGGCAGTGTTTTGTTCTGTGTACACAGGGTCACTATTAGTTGGGACCAGCTTGACAGCACCTAACACCACCACCAACAACTATTATTGTAGAACTGCCTATTTCTCTTTTCAATTCTGTTAGAGTTTGTTTTATGTATTTGGGAGCACTGTTATTGGGTGCCTAAGTAAATACTACTGTTATGTCT